>NC_085914.1:600187-900280 GCF_035658355.1 Kwoniella shivajii
GTGAAGTTCCGTATCCCATATAAGCGAAATTTCCCCCTTCTTCATTATTAGACGTTTGCATCGGTGAGAATGCAGCTGACCCAACTGATCCTTTTGATCCATCCCACATAGGTGAGAAATTGTCGTATGGCGTCATAGCTCCTCCGGGTGTCATACCTCCCGCCAATCCACCACTTGCAGCTAACATATTTTGAACGGGTAATCGATGATCCACAATGACATCTTTCAACATGTTCATGTCAAGCGAAACGTCGAAGGCTCCAGTTCCCATAGGTGCCATTTGACCTAATAAAACGTTTTCTGCTACTCCTCGACAATCATCGACATCTCCAACAGCAGCAGCTTCAAGTAAGATTTCGACAGTTTCTTCGAACGAGGATCTTGATAACGCTCCAGCGTCCGTTCGGTTGATACCATGTCGAGTGATGGACATCAGAGATCCTTTGGAACACATAAGATCACAAAGTAAAGCCAAGTGTCGATAATTGACGTAAGAACCACCCATTTCTATAACACCGTTTAATTCCTTGTACAAGGCATTTCGGGCACCTTCGATACCGAGGGTTTCGTAAACCTCATAGCAGTTATTGGAATACGTTCGGGGTCCATCCACACCATCAACAGCCATAACTTCTTTCAGGTTGATACCATCTGTTTCAAGGAACCATTCTTTCGATTGATCATATTCCCCTTGTCCTGAAAGTACGACTTGTTTGCCTTCCGATATGAACACTCTTGAAATACCCTTAATACCACCCAACTCAACTTGATCAAGCAAAGTACCTTCAATCCTCTTCAAGAACATATCTTCATCACCTAACAACTCTTCGTCTTCTTTCTCAGCGACAACACGCAATCGAATGATAAGTTTAGGTGCGTTATCTTCTGAATGAATGACAAATACATCCTTTCCAACTGTTTCCGCAATAGCATTGACGATTTGAGACATTTCGTAACCACCTTCTAATACCTTTGCTCGGTCGAGCTCTAAACGGAGTAACCAAGGTGAGTGTAGTTCCAGTCGAATATCCTCATCAGGAATAGCGAAGAAAGCATCAACGAAATCTTGATCTTCTTCAATATCCGTAGAATCAAGTTTGGGATCGTAAAAGATCTCAACTGATGCAGTGATATCTCGAAGACGTGTGAAAGTGAGTTTTCGCATGATCTGATGAGCATCTTCTTCTGTTCTACTGTACTCAGGATCAAGGTAGACATTAAGTGCTGGAGTTCGGATATTAACAGCGACATTGATGATTTCCTTCAGACGGGGTACACCACCGGTAACTGATTTAGAAGCGACACCCGCATAATGGAAAGTATTCAACGTCATTTGAGTTGCTGGTTCACCAATAGATTGCGCGGCAAGTGTTCCGACCATTTCACAAGCGTTGACAACTGCTTTATTGAAGATCTGCTCAATTTCTCCAACGACCCATTCGAACGCTTCTCTGTTCAAATGATTCTCCTCGATCACTCGTCTAGTGGCAAGGTGCGATCTAAGCAGAATGTTGAAGACGAGAGTAGCGTTACGTTGGGCGTCCTTACTTAGGTTGTCATCCCCTCGTACAACGACTAATCGATCGGATAACGCTTGTCTCTGTTCGATTAGATAAGCAGGATCAAGATCGCTAGGCACTCGCCTGTCGATGTGGAAGATTTGCTGAGAGTTTTGGATGACACGTTGGATATTAACAGGGAGCGGATGACCGGGTGTACCATCAAGGTAGATATCTGTTCGAAGTTTTTGCCTGTCGCTGGTGAGTTGACGGAATTCCTCATCGAGAAGGTTTTGCAGTGTTACAGATGATTGGTCGATACCAGGTTGCAGAACACCTTTTTTGAATCCGCCAGAAGCTCCAAGCACATCGATCTTATACCTCTTCTCGAAGGCTTTATTCGAAAGACGGATAATATCGAGACTCTGCTTTCCGCGTCAGTAAATCACTTGTTGGACAAAAACCTCAACCCACTTGTTTCTCCATAGCCGAACCATCCATGCCATCTTCTCCATACAAGAACTGAACTACATCACCGACTGAATTTCTGACAGTTCCGTCATATCCGACTTTGAGATCTTCCATCGCTTTGACCAATCTACGTTGAATATATCCTGTTTCGGCAGTTTTGACTGCGGTATCAATCAAACCTTCTCTTCCACCCATGGCATGGAACCAGAACTCCTGCGGTGTTAATCCTCTCAGATAAGAATTCTCCACGAAACCTCTTGATTCAGGTCCATAATCATCTCTTGAGAAATGAGGTAATGAACGATGTCTAAATCCGAACGTTATACGTTTTCCTTCTACGAATTGTTGTCCTACTACACCTGACATTTGGGAGATATTGATGAAAGAACCTTTTGATCCTGAAACCACCATTTGCTTTACATTATTATCATCCTTCAAATTATCTTGAGTGGTTTTACCAGTCCAATCTCGCGCTTTATTCAATTCGTTGGCAATCGATGCTTCAAGGGTTTCTCGAATCGTCATACCGGGCTTGGGTTTCATTTTGTTTGCTTCAGCTTCAGCAATCAATCGTTGTACAGCCTCTTTCGCTTCCACCATTCGATTGGTGATACCAGCCATAGTAGCTTTATCGACAATTGTATCTCCAATACCAACTGAAAAACCGAAATGTAACAACCAGAAATTTATCATTTGTTGACACGCAGAGAACCAATCTCGAGCCGCTACCGGACCAAGTTCTCGGAAGATAACGTGGACCAAACCATCATTTGCGGCACCGGCCATATTTTTAATGATTGTACCAAAAATCAGTTCACCATTGTCTATCAACACGTTTTCGTCCGTGACATCTATTGGTGACGGCTTCTCGTTGTTCTTCTTAGTGATATTAATACCTTTGGGAATGGTCATAGATAATAGTTGTTTACCTGTCCACATTGGTTTAGGTTTGAGGATGGCTGGCGGAGGTACTGTACCATCCCAGCCCGGAAGCCAGAGCAAGATATGCTGCACTTGTAACCAATCGATGAGATTATCTCGAAGGGTGAATTTTCGAACACCGCACAGAGTATCTTGCACGATGCCCATTACAGGCTTATTTGCTTGGGGCGAAACGATCTGTAGTAAAAGGAACAATATGAGCCCAAGCATGACCAACGTTCAGCTCGGCGCTTAGATATGTACCTGTCTGGGAACCCAGGCGATTTGACTAAGCTCTGCTCGTGTCTCTTCACTCTGAGGGACGCTGCACAGGAAGCAATTAGCGAAAGAAAAAATAAGTCAGCAAACGTATACGTACTGCAAATTCATCTCGTCACCGTCGAAATCAGCATTGTAAGGTGAAGTGCTACATTAAGGATTAGCCTCGGTCATAAAAGTGTTACCCGTGGTGAACGCACACTGAAAGGTTCAATCGGAAAGCTGGAGACAGATGTTAGCTATAGATTTTTTTTACCCGAATGGGTGGACGCACTGGAGTAATTCATCAATTTAACCCTATGCGACATCATCGACATTTTATGCAAACTCGGTTGTCGATTGAAGAGGACGAAGCTAACCAAATAGTCAGCTCCAGTTACAGTCAGACTAAGTCATATCCGCTCACTCTCCATCCTTAAGATGCCGTTCTACGATCCAACCGAATTGCAGACTGATGGGTTCTCCGGATTTCCGGTACTTCAGATCTACACGTTCTCCAGTATCTTTAACGTAGTATCGAGCACCGGGATATGTCGCAGGACCGTTGTTGACCAGAGTTTGTAGGTAGACAATATTGTATGGGGTAACTTTGATGAACAAGTTAGCACATAACCCGTGTTCCTGCTGCTATAAAACTCACCTCTTTCTGGATAAGTAAGGGTCATTGCAATACTTTTAGGTACACCGACTTGATCCAGCTGTAAGTTTGGATCACCAGTAATAACCGTACGCGCTGAGAAGTCTACTCGTTTACCCATCAAATTACCTCTCATTCTTCCTTCTTTTCCCTTTAATCTAGCTCGGATAGCTTTGATAGCTCTACCAGCTTTATGTTGATCTCTCGGTAAACCAGCGATTTCATTATCCATATATGTCGCGACGTGGTATTGCAATAAATCAAATTGCTCATTTACAACACTCGGTGGTACACCTTCAGCTTCCATCCGTCGAACGATTCCATTGAATTTAATGATTGATTGAAGTTTATATGTTAAATCGTCTTCACTTCGCATCGCACCACCATCAATTGCGATTGAAGGCCGAACGGCTGCGGGAGGTACAGGAAGGACTGTGAGGATCATCCAGTCTGGTCGAGCGTATTCTGCATTCAAACCCATGATATGGAGATCTTCTGGAGGGATTTTCTTGAGGATGTTGTAAATTTCTCCAGGAGAGGCATTCCGTTCCTCGGGCTCTGCAGTGTCCTGAGTATAATCATCAGCGGCCTGATCGCTATAAATCGATGGCAGTCATTCTCACCTCGCCCTTATCTGTAGGCTTCCATACACCAGTAAGTTTGAGACCCTTCTTCCTCCACAGAGGTTGCTCATGACCACATCCACCATGGCCTCTTGCCTTTCCTTGCTCTGATGCATACTGATCTTCGGCAGTAGCGTCACCATCTCCATCCTCCAACGAATCGGTCTCACATATCCTCTTGTCCTTGGCGAACACCCAAACAGCTCTCAGTCGGTGTTGAGCTTTCACTCGTCTGACAACATTACTCAGTAGGGGATCACGCTACACGATACAAATGAGTTAGCTGAACTAAGGCTGTGCTCTATGCACCAGAGCATACACTTACCATGTCAACTTTGAGTTTACCACAACTAAAACAGACACATTCCAAAATCTTCTTCACTTTGATAATAAAACCAGCGTGAAAGACCGGTCTAGCAAGTTCAATATGACCGAAATGACCAGGACATTCTGCCATACCCTCAAGACAAGTTTGACATTTGAAATTACGATCGATAGCTGCACACGCGTGAACACTGGTTCTAAGATCGTCACCACGTTAATGGTAAGACGACTTACTGCCCATTTTAGGATCCATCAATCCTCCTACTTTCTGTCTATTCGTGGTCTCGTCCATCACCTCGGTGTATTCGATCTTGGCCACAGAAAACGCTTTCTGATCATGGTGAACAGATGGAAAGGAGAGTGTAAGCGGATGCATAGACATAGGGGAATCAACGTGCTCAAATTCCTCTCATGAACCCCTTCCACGTAAATCCCACTCTCCGTTATAACACAACAGTCTGCATGGGAAAAGACACTCACAATCTCCTCCGGACTCATCACACCAAACTGTATCTCCTTGATCTGCTTCGCAGGAGCAGAAGAATATGGGAACGTAACAGTCATCTTTGCTAATTATATCTTTTTCTTCCGACTATTTAAGCACTATTGTCCCTCTTTCCAGTCTCCGAAACCCCTTTAATCACAATTTTCTTTGGTTTTATTCACTAAATCCCCGTTCTTTGGTTATCACACTTCTAAACACGATGCTGGAATCCGAAATACAGGATAGGATGAACGGTGGCGAGAATCAGCTGAAAGATCCACTTTTATCAAAGCGGGGGTATTGTCGATCTTTTATAGCCTTCTTGGACAAGAGTATTTGAAGGCGTATGTCTAGAGGCCTAATTGGCGGCCGATGCGAGTGCTGGATATCTAGGGATGTCTACGAGGGAAGATCGTATGGATGTAATGAACGCAGGGATGTCGGGGAGGAGAAGGGTTGGGAAGGATCGATTACCGTTCTTCTTCGACGTGTTTCGAAAGGCGAGAAAGACGGGTTTTCTCGTGAGGATTTACGATGATAGCAGGAAGTATGATGCTCCCTTGGTCTGTCCACTTCGATGAAGAAGTAGAAGATGGATGGGTTTTATTGACTTGAGGAGAGAGAGCTGGAGAAGATGTAAAAGAAGCGGTGATTATGTTTTCGCTGTTTAATCATTATATTGACTGCTGAGTGAGCGTTATAACATGCATGTAGACCCGATTCAAAACGCGAAAACGGAATCAAATATTCAGATAGGGGCGAGACGGATAACGCCGCCCTCCTGTACATCGGTGAATTGTGAATGTGGCACTTTTCAAACCTCAAGCGAACGATGATGCGTCACAGTCAAGTTAACCGGTTGAATGCCAACCGCCTTGGTACAGATAAACGTCAGTAGTATTCACTCCATTATCATCACTCACCATCGATATCTCATCAAGCTTTTGAAGACAACTCTCAGCGTTTGTCCCTGTGTACAGGTAGTATCTCAGGCGTTGTCGATATATCATAAAGAAAATCAACCTTCGTTAGTCTGGAGTCACGGTCTCGGAACGTCTGCGTAGCATTGACCTCGACTATTGTTCCGCAATCGTCCTTTGTCAGCATCACTGGGTGCTGTGGAACAAACAGTACTTCTCGTTGTAGTATTCTAATCGGTAACACAATACTTCCTTACGATGTCGTGGCTCTGGGGATCCGCTACAAACCCTCAGTTTGAGGAGTTAGTAGGTAAGTTAGCACCTCGTTGGATCGATTTGCCGCTTTGACTTTGTGCTAACTCGGTCCTCCTAAATTCAGAGAAGGCATGTTCTCCCCTGCATCTTCCTTATCCCCAATCAGAGGATATAGCCACGTCTCTGGAAGTGACGGATATGATCAGGTCAAAAGCTGTTCTACCGAAAATGGCAATGCAGAGCTTGAAAAGGAGGATAGCGGGTAAAAATGGTAGAGTCCAGATGTACGCTTTAGGGGTAAGCTTTGTAATTTGCGCCAGTCATCAATCAGAATCAAGAGCTGACTTTTGGGATTCATAGCTGACGGATACCTGCATAAAGAATGGAGGCGATCATTTCTTGGCAGAGATAGCTAGCAAGGAGTTCGTCGATGAGTTATCGGGTTTGATCAAAGCTCCAGTAAGTGCAGTTGTGTGGTCAATTTCTTGGTCGTACAAAGGAGAATATGGCTAAGCTTGTAATTTTGCAGTCGACTAGTCCTGAGGTCAAGCAAATGCTACTCAAGATGTTTCAACAGTGGGCTTTAGCATTCCAATCGAAGAAGGAGCTCAGCTTCTTCACAGATGTCTATAATGAGCTGAAGAATTCAGGTAAGCCTTCTTTTCTGCATTTGAAATGGTCACCTCCCTGTGAAGCGTGCTGAGACAATTGCATAGGGATCAAGTTTCCTCCGCCTCCTGCTCCTATCGCGGCACACTTGTTGGAAACTTCAACAGCACCAGCATGGGTGGACAGTGATGTTTGTATGAGATGTCGAACTGCATTCACATTCACAAATCGTAAACACCATTGTCGGAATTGTGGATTAGTGTTCGATCAGGCTTGCTCCAGTCGAACGATGGCAATACCCAGATTCGGTATAGCTGAGGAGGTCAGAGTATGCGAGAGTTGTTGGGTGAAGTCAGGAAAGGGCAAAACTTCTGAAGGGTAGGTTCAGCATTATCACCTCAAATACCGATCGGACTAATCGGTAAATCCTTTGTCAGACCCGCTCCTGCGGTCCCTGGTAGAACTCCTCGAAGTCGAGCGGATCTTGATGCGGATTTACAGCGCGCTATTGAAATGTCTTTGGCAGAATCTCAACCTGGAGGAAGCAATTTCATAGGCTCTGAACCACCTATAGCGAGAAAAAGTGGAACTGCAGAAGAGGATGACGAAGATATGAGGCTGGCTATCGAAGCTAGTCTGAGGGACATGGAAAGAGCTAGACCTAGTGCACCTACAGGGTACGACGAGCCTGAGTTGAGAGTAAGTCGTTGTGCAAATTGAATTAGAAAAGCGGTTTCATTGACATCCCGCTGCAGCCATTACCAACTTTCGATCTCGCGCCAAGAGAAACGGAAACCATATTGACATTCTCAAATACAATGGATCAAATGGCTGCGTATGGTGAGAGGGATCTAAGAAGGTTCCCTCATGCTCATATGCTCGCAGAACAAGCTTACGGGTTGGGAGAAAAGCTGCATAGAAATGTAGAGGAGAAGAGTACAAAACAACGTGAGTCGCTCCAACCCATTGCAGCTACAGCCAGCACTCTTTCTGATGTCTGTACTAACGCTATAAACGGTTGTTTATTTAGAAATGCTGGCAGAAATGCAAGGTAAACTTTCAGAAGCCGTTTCATTGTACGGTCATATATTGGATGGTCAACAAGCATATTCAGCACGAAGGATGCAAGAAGAGCAGCAACGACGATACCAGCAACATCAATCAATGTATACTTACGCACCGCCTCAACAACCAGCATATCCCTATGCACCATCTCAAGGATACCATGTTCCTAATGGATATACGCAATTTGCTCCTGCTCAACCCAGTTATCAACCACCACAACCTCAAGCTGCTCCTTCGCTGTATCCATCTATGCCCTTCCAGCCTCAAGCTCAAGGGCATCCCAACACGAATCATGATTCCCAGTATCCTTATAGACACGATATGGCTTCCCCTCAGCCATCCACGTCTTCGTCGGTTCAATACGCCCAACAACCATATACGTCTCAGTCGGGCTTAGCAAGACACACTTCTCTCCATGTACAGCCTACTTCTCTGCCACATTCGCCACAACGGCAGGCGTCAATGACATATGGTGCACCTGTCTCGGTCGCCGTCGAGAATCCTACCCCTACGCCACAATATGAGAATGCACCCCCTGTACCTATGGCCTCTCATCCCCCATCATCACCAACTACAAGTATACACTCACTAGCTCAACAGGCGTCAGCGCCTCCAGCACCTAGTAGTCAAGGGTCATACAGATCTCCTATTGCAGCTTACAACCCGCTGGGAACATCACCTGCGCAAACCCAATCACAAGGCTACAATCAATGGGAAGGACAAGGTCAAAATCATTCACAACAACATCCATCGTGGGATTTTCAGCCTTCCCAACGAACGCAGCAGTATCAAGCTTCTGCCCAAAATCAACAGCCGATCTCTCAGCAAGAAGAACAGTCCCAACAACCGTACCAAGTACGACAGCGACCCAATGGGCTCAACCATAGTCAGCAACAGGCAGGTATCTACAGTGTCAATTCTTTCCCTTCAGCTCCCGAACAGATATTCCCTGACGCTCCATCAGAAATACCCGCACCGACCAAAGGCTTGGAGAAGGAAGAACATGAAGAAGCTTTGTTGATTGAGCTGTAAGAGAGTGATACGTGTGTACCCTCAATTGAATAAGTTGTATGTCGTGCTTGTAGATCAGCATCAAGATGCATTGTTTGTGGTGTGTACGGCTCAGGGAGTCAAAGGAAAGACAGACGGATTTACGGCCTGCCAGTATTTGGAAGATTTGTGCAGGCGTTGTAGCGTCAATCTGACCTGTTCTTCCACCTACTCTCTCCTTATCACAATCCTTATTACTGAAAGGTGCCGACCCCTCATGATATTCGACGACTCGTACAATGGAATGGACTGTCATCTCTGGCGGTTGATGTGCTTTGTGGAGACATATGATCTCTTGCGGTTTACTATATACACGCTAGGATTGTCCAGCACCGATTCCGAAGACTTGCACAGCCACAGTGAGATTAACGATCAAGCTCTGGAAGCGTCGACTGCGTCTAGGGGTTTACCTTAGTTCGCTTTTTCAAGATGATTGCCATTCGTTCTATGTCTTTGCTCCCCTTTGATCGCAGCAGAAACTTTGTGATCTTTACTGTCAAACCACTCTGAGTTTCGTGTCCCAGAATTGAATGACTGTCTAGGTAATTGGCATCCCTCTTGGTTTCATTCCGTTGCAGGTGCACTGGCCTGTGCTTGACCAATTGTCCTGAAGAAAATATGGAAAAATGAAAATCTGGGTAATGTTCCTAGGGTGAAAGGCAAGTAGTCACCGTTTCACAATCTCCTTTTTTGCCTCGATCGCCTTAAGCCCCATTAAGCTTTGCCAGTCTTCCTTGAGCCAAACGCTACGCAGCTTCTTGAGATTACATCTTCATGCTTCGAAACAACGACTGATGCTTATGGCACGGTTTGCAGAATTGACATGTACCTCGCTGGAGCAGGAGAAATTAGATCATGGCACTTGCTTGATTTTGTGCACGAGATCAAACAAGTTACACATTGGGAGTTTTAATAGAAAGTGGAGGGAAAAATTCTTGGAGCTGGGAAGAAGCTAGAATGAATCGTGTCAAAATAATACCAGGTACTTCATACATCTGAATGCATCGACCAAGACTGATGTCTACTAAAGCTTGAACGACACAGGTGGAATATACACTTAACCTGCAGACGTCGGGACTGTACAGGGATACATTACGTATTCGTGGAATTAACCAGGAGAAGCATTGTCGATTGAGCTGTAGACTGCTGACGGTGTTTTATGTGCTCAAGTATGTGAGGCCAAAGCCAGGAGTCATATTTACATAGTTTTAGGACACCGGCCAATTGTACGTGTCAGATGCAATTTTGCGGTATGTACAGACATCAGGGATCCTTCACTACTTGGAATATCCGTCAAATCGTCTCATCATCATAATGAGCTACCATCCAGAAATTCTTTTTGGCATCTTTGAGAGAACAGTCTTTATTCATGTTATGTTGGATATCCCTGTAGCTCACTCGACCCCTGTGTCGTTTTTGTCAGCCCAGAGCTATACCTAGGGTATGTATGCTCGACGTCTACTTAGAAAAGTAAAAGTACACGCTTACTCTTTTGCATTGCCCAGACCTGTATACCAACGGTTATCGTTAAAAAGTTTCCAATTCGTTGTTTTGTCCAGGGTACCGAAGACGACGGGTGTGGAACTGGATTTACTGACCCATTTTGCTGATGTGAAAATGAGATAGTCAGTCAGATTTAAAAGCAAGAACGAGTGCAAGGGGTCACAGTGAACTTACCAAGCTGATCTTCGCTGTCTATATATTCGACTGTGGCAAGTTTGCCAGTCAACATCATGAAGGCGTCAGCAGGGCTGCCCCAAGAGAAATGTTTCAAATCAAGACCCATATATCCCTCCATTTGTAGAGCAGCTGTCTCAAGTCCCGCTAGGAACCTAAGAAATTGACGAACAGAACCATGATAATCAACTTGGGGACTTTCTTGTCATAAAGTAAATGCGGAAAATAAAAACATACCAGTATCCAGGGTCGCCATAGTAATCGGCGTCCTTATTGATATCCTTGAATTTTCCTGTTTTTTCAATCTTATTTCCTGTATAATCAGTTAATTGAAATGTTGCTTCTTCACGAGGCAGTTCCCAAAAGTCTGGGCTGTCAGTATCACCTCTTTTCTGTTCATGGGGTTTCTTCCACAAAGCTGATACAGTATTGGGCTCAGTCTGGATAATAGCTCCCAAGACTGCTAGGAACCAGGAATTTTCCCATTTGTCTGAAAGTCACAAATATTAGCAGTATTTTCATCCTTCCAAGTAGTTCGAAATGTAACCGTGACATATACATACTTATGATGACATCCGACAGTTGAGGTCCTTGCGAGGCTGCTAGAGGAGCTGCACTTGATTTACGTTTGTCCATACCAGCAGAGGTAGCATTTTTCGCTGTAACTTCAGAGAACCCGCTCGAAGCTAAAATCGAAAAGATTATCACTGCTCAACATACATCAGCCATATCCTAAGGCAGACTGCGAGGATGAATTGTGGCGGAAAATATGCTACGCTTACAGAGGGAGTTCATATACATAGTTTTCATGCTGTTGATATACTGACCGTTCAAAGGTTATTCGTAGTGATGAATAGGTTGATTACAGTCTGGAGCGCGTATGGAACACTGCAGGATTGATGTATATATATGTAATGATTTTGAGGAGAGCACGTGGTCCCCTGCTGCCCACCGTTAATCTCAATACAAGGGGGAATCAGAGGGGAAAGGGGTTGATTAATGAAAGGACCAATCAATGGAGATATATGAGGGGTGAGGTATTTACTACGAAGCGAGTGGGTTATTGTGTCTTATCAAGTCCCAGATCATACCAGCATCTATGCGTAGCTATCATGTGCCTCATCCTCAAGCAACAGGAACCTTTTAACTTTCGTATATCGAGAATAGTCGGTCCAGCGGCACATCATCTGGTGCAATTTCAATTTTCCGTGCCACTCTGGTGCATTCTGCCAAGTTTGAACACAGACCTTATGCCCTTTGAGCTGTATTTGTCATGTTGGTAACATCCACAGTATTTAAAATGGGTATAATAATGGTACAAATTCATATGATAGTGCTTTTGGTAGCAAACGGGAAAATAGGAAAACTCCATCATCGGCGGCTTTTAAGACACGTCATCATAATGAACTACTTTCCAGAAAAAGGGATAGATATCCTCAAACTTCTCAGTATAATTGTCGCCGCCCCTGGGGAGATTGTTGAATGTATATCTATGAAAGGTGGTTATGATGAGTCCCGAGTATTCAAACCGCAGTATCGGACGGATCTCGGCTGGATATACGGATCCGTGTACCATTACTTACTTTGCGTTTTTCCATTCTGGTTCATCATCCTTACGTTTTTCACTCATGCTACAATTGAGACCTGCGTACCAGGTCCACTTCTCTCGCCATCCCGCTTTTGATTTGGAAATATCTTCTCCGTTAGTACCGAAGATCACTGGTGTATCTTGAGATTTCTTGATCCATTTCCCTGAAAAACAAGAAAAACAAACAGTGGAAAGGATTGTCTCCCGTTAGCCTGACTTTCTCGCCGACATTAACTATTGGTGAAAGGCTTGTGGAAGATTTTCGCATCTTCTCACTCAGAACTGTATATGAAACTCACATGTATCCTCATCAGTCTTGAGATCTTCAATTCTAGCTTTTTTGTTGATTATCATTTTGAAAGCATCAACGGGATTTCCCCTACTAATCCGTTTCTGATTTAATCCCATGTATCCACCCATCTGCAAAGCGGCAGATTCGATTCCGGCTACTTCCCTATTTGTCCATGCAAGTTTTGAAACAAGGTGTTTGTCAGTAATCCGCTACAGGGAGTATAGCAGAATTTCCCCTCCTACTGTATTCTAATACAACATAGTTTTCCTCCAAAAAAGACTTACCAATTAGGTGGATCAGAGTCATGGACATAATCAGCGTCATGAGATATATCTTTCCATTTTTGGTTGATAATCTTCTCTTCCCCTTGATAATTGTACAAACGAAAATCTGCTTCACTAATTTCTGCATTAGTGTCGTCTTTGACGAACTTTTTAGCCATGTCTGGATCGGCGTGTACCACAGCCACTAGGACTGATACCAGCCAGGTACTTGGCCACTTCCATTTATAGCCATCGACTTCGCCGATCCCATATTCACCATGTAAAGGGGCTTTCGCATCTTCGCGCCTAGCTGGTCGATGAGAGGAGATTCGGCTGTCATTGACTACAGAGCTCGAGAGCCCGCTCTCGGCTAGAAATAGCAACACGATAACTGCAGATATATGTTTATCAGCGAATCTCTATGGAAATCATGTCGAGATACTGTACAGTATCGCCTTTCGTGCCACATCGTACTTACAACACAAGTTCACGCTGATGAATCTCATAATTGCGGTTCAGTACAAAGTTCAAAACTCGAACACAAGGACAGTCTTCAGAAATTAACGTTAAATTAAAAGTATATTATTGCTGTATCGATAAAATACAGAAAAGCTGATTATTTGCAGTTGATTTGTCGCCAAAGTTAAAGGATATCTCGTGCGTGCCATCTATTCAGACAGCTTCATACATCATTCGCTCTTCCTTTGATCAGTCAAGCAGGAGGACAGGGGTATGATTGATGAGCAACTTCAACTGTAAACTAATGATTTCAGGGGCATCATGATGTATGATACAGTATTACCCCAATTTCCTTTCATCTGCGACGCCTTGCTTCCATTCCTTTCAGTTCCTTCCCCAAGTATCTTTGATGAATATCCAATCCTCATGGTGACAGGAGCATCCGTATAGTGGAATGAACCGTGGCGCTCGATGGCTATCATCTCACAGTAGGTATTTAAGGTTTCTTTCGCGAAATGTAGCACGGATGCTATATACTTGGTAAAGATTGTTCTCTTCAGCGACTTCGCGAGTACAATAATATAGGACTCAAGCTTCGTTAATCTTAGACAGCATTGGACTTACTGCCCGTATACAACTCAGCTATGAGGCGTCTTTCACCTATGTTTCTTGGTAAGTCTGGTTAATGTGACCTCGCTCTAAGGATGAGCTGGTGTGTGTCTGATCTCGACATGGTTCTCGTTCTCTACAGGTGTTTCTTCGCTATTGCTATTTACTCCTTTGATCTGGGGCGCCTCACTACCCTCAAGAGACCTGTACTCTCCCTCGTCTTCTACCATTCGAAGGGGATCTGATCTCCATGGCCCTATCTGCGCCAAAGAAGGGCCGTCTGTGAACGATATTAGGTGGAAAGAAGGTTTGTCTTTTCTTGTCCTGACGTCCGGCTTGATGGAAACGTAGTCAGGTGGCCTATTTCTCGGGGTTATTCACATCTCACATAGACCACGAGCGGATTGACAAGGAATGATGCCCGTATAGGTGACTGGTCTGCCTCATGGCTGTACTCCGTCGCTGGTGCTTTGGTCAATGCTCGACCAGATGACCTGAGGAAATCATGGGAAGATGAAGATCTGGGTAATGTTCCAGCTAATCAAGATGCAACAGAGGCGAGTATCGCTCTCTTCAACAAGGATGGGGAAAGAATCAAAACCAAAACTCTTCTATCTGACATTGGAAAAACCTACAAGGCTGCTAATATCAAGCATGATACATCGGCAACAAGTAATTGGTAGGCCCTACCTTACTCCTAGGTCCGGTTCCAAGCTTTGAAGAGAGTGAGCTGATTTGACGAAATCTGGATAGGTGGCTTGCAGCTTCGGAGATGGCAGCTGTCAAGATGGGTGGGTTTGAAGGCTTGGAAGGAGATAAGATAACGTCTGCCGGAAGTCCTTTAGATGCGTTCAAGATGTTGACGAATAAATCAGCCAAGATAGACGATATCCATCCTGAGCAAGTGGAACTCGTTTGTATGTTCAATATAATTGACATTTTGAAAAACCGTTGAAACTCCCTTTCTTTTCTTAGGGGATCTATTGACCGATAGCAAGGTCACCCCAATCGTGATCAAACTTAGTCAAGGTGCATGGTGGACTGTCATCTCTGCGATGCCCAACGGGGGTGAAAAGCCTTGGCAGAATAGCACGTGAGTATTTCTGTATCCTCCTTCCATATCGTATTTAGGGTCCTTCTTCCTAGACTTTCTCATCCGCTTCTTCCTCAGTACTATGTGCAGATGACTGATCATCACCATGATCCGTATAGGGTCGAGATATACGACCCAAGTGCAGGGAAGACTGAATCGATCTACCTGCCTGCCTACTTACACGATATCAAACAAGTTGCGCATTGGACGATCTGAGACAGGATGAAAATAAATGCCTGAGCATAGTCGAAAGAGCTTAGCATATGATCGTGACTATCGTAAGAAGAATATTGGAATGTGTAGACATGTGATGTGTCGTGATCTCAGTTTCAGTGAAGATTGAACGTGTGTCCAGAATATTGATGAGTCATTGACAAATGCAGCATTTTACCGACTCTTTTTGCAGGAAGTCCATCCCAATGAGTCTCATGGTCACACGTTGAAGGACGCATCAAGACAATATGCATTTTTATCATGTATACAGAGGTATAGTATAATACGTGTCATTCATCGTGAATAGTTATTCGTTATACACATATTGATCATTAAGTAACATTAAATTTGGCAGTTTCGCATTTCTTTCTTTTCTTTCTGCCACCGTCACGTCATGTCGCGCAAGAGCAACATCAATTGATGAATTGACTTTGTGGTCTACCTTTTCTTCCAGCTCCCTGTTGACTTTGAGCTTGATTTTGGTCTTGATTTTGATTTTGAGGTAAATTTGACCAATCACCTGAACCTATACTATTCCTCTTACCCCAACTACTAGGTGGAGGCGGACTATTTTGACCATCACCTGTTGCTGTTCCTAGGTTCGAAGGTGTATAAACTGATCTAGTCGCTGAGCTTCTTCGACCTCGTGAATGATTGATACGCGCTGGATTGGGATTCACCATTTGTTGTGGGTCGGAGGGCATTGGAGGTACATGAGGTATGAATCTTTGTGATGGTGGTCCGAATTCACCTCCGAAAACCGATTGGGCACCAACTCCATAAGAGTACATTCCTCCTCCTCCGCCGCCAACTGAGGTTTGTGGTGGGATTGGATACCCATAAGGTGGGAATCCTCCTTGGGGATAACCATATCCCATACTGCCACCATTCATTATACTGGATGAATTAGGAAACTGCTGGCCCATTCCCATTCCCATGTTTACATTCATATTGCCCCACATAGGCTGAATTTGCTGAGTTTGACCTTGTCCGAAAGAAGCAGGTAATGTATGATTCGTTTGACCAGAAACAGCAGAAGCCTTTTCCCATTCTTCCTCTGAGGCACGATAGGCTGCAGCCATGAATTGCATTTGCCACTGTTGTTTCATCATATTACTGCGCGAAGAGGGCGAAGTTAGTAAAGCTAGATCGGACAGAAGCGCATGCTTACCGTATAGCTTCCGGGTCCATCCCTCCCATACCCATACCCATATTCATCTGCGGCGGCATCATACCCATTCCCATTCCGAAGTGATGCTGATCATATCCATTGTTCCATGGAGGCTGAGATTGATTCTGGGATTGTCCGATAGCCGAGTGGGATCGTTGTCTATCAGAATGCTGTAATCCTTGAATGGGATCCTCCTTTGTGTGCTGTCCCAAGGATTATGTAAGTATCAACCACACCTTTCTTCTTTGGCAATGCACGTTGATAGTGAGGGAAGGGAAAGGTTTACGCGAACTCACCTTCTGACGATTATTGATAGGGATTTCGTTGATATTATTTAACCTTCTGATAGCTTCGCTATTATCTCTCGGAGTCAGCGGTTGATAGTTCCCACTGCTTCCACCTGTAGTGACCGATCTCGAACTATCTGGACTTGCAGATTTCCTCATTGGGCCACTTTCCCGTTCATTAGGAAGCTTGATTAACGTCCTGGCAGGGGATCTTGACTGTACGCTGGGAGTAGTTGATTTGGTTCTGTCTACTGAAGGGGGACGTGAAGGTTGTCGTTGATGAGTTTGAGCTCTACTATGAAGTGATGAAGTCGTGCTTCTTCTCGTTTCATAAGAAGACGATCGATTGTTGGAGTTGGAATCTGAAGATCGATCTCGGAGAGGTTGTGTCGTAGGTCCTATCTCAATTAAAGTTTTAGGTCGTTGAGTTCCAGGAGAGGTTGACATTCCATTCACTCGTGAAGTTTTATTATAGCTTTCAGATCTTTGTAGGGCCCTTATTTGAGATGATGGATATCCATTTGTCTTTGTAGCTAAAGGACTTTGTGAAGGTTTCTTTGGCAGTGTACCCAATGGTTCGTCGTCACCTTCGCCCTGAGTCCGTTTGAGATCTGACGAAGGATGAGACTGTGAAGAGGCGGATGCGGTACTTTGTATCGATGTGATTCGCTTTCTATTTACAATAGAAGGTTTCCTTGGGCCGTGAGGTACCTTTCTACCTGATGTTTCAGCTCTTATTTTGGAACCGATCCTAGCTTGAGGAGCAGTACTTGAACTTTCCACAGTTTCACCTTCACTTTCGTCACTTTCCATTTCTTGCAATTTGGCTTGCGATTCTGATGGCCTTTTGGCTCTAGCAAAGCTTGATGCAAAGTTTTCCTTGTTAGCAGGAATAGGAGCAGCTTTATTTGTAGGAGATGAAGTTGGATCTGACATAGGTGATTTGATTATCTCCGTTGCATAATCGTCTTCTATCCGCAATTTAGTCAAGGAAGTTTTGGAGAGATTAACTATACTTGTGCTCTGAGCTATTCCTGCCAATCGTTCTGCTAAAGGTGATCTGATTTTCTCCCCGACATCCAGGCTACCGATCGCGACGTCATCCAGTGCCGGGGGAGGTGTTTTCTCCCTTCCTTGTGTACTTTGTATGGGTGACATATCTCCCCCTAAAACGTTCATCGAGGATACAACAAAATCAGGATCGAACGCGTCTTCAGTGGGAGGTGGTGATCCCCATAATCCAGAGATGACTCGAATAGGATCCTCGAGCAACGACAATCTCTTTTTCGCATTGGGCGAAGTGCTGTTAGCTGCGCTGGGAAGGTCTGAAGGTCGCTTAGGGGGAGTGTTGGGCATCTGATCGGGCGGAAGAGGAAGATTCAAGGATCCAGGGGTTTTCTCACCCGGTTGAGGAAGAGACAGTGATTCGATTGGAGGTCCAGGGGCATGAGCTGGACTGGCAGTTCGAACAACACCCACGTTTGTTGAGGGTTTAGAGCGATTGGACGGTTCGGAGATTGTGTGAGTGTATTGGTCAGGTATCAAAGGGGCTAAGTGGGAGAAATACCCATCGATAGGTTCGAATTCCTCTTGACATGTGACCATTTGTGGCGAGATATATTCTGCAGGATTAGGAGTAGATAGATCAGATACAGGAGGGGTATTTAACTCTGGTCTTGTTTCGCCTACTTGACCAACTGTAGTCTTTGGTATCAGGTCGTCCCTTGACAATCTAGCACTTTTCACTACGAATCCACCTGATCCACCACCGTTCCTCTGATGTCTCTGTTTTTGCCGTTGAACAGTGAAACTGAGCCCGGGATTTGGGCTTGATTTTCGAGGAATATCTTGACCCAGTCCTGAATTGGGACTACCTCTACGGGTTATATCGTTAGAAGAGAGATTAGGACTAGGCGTGGGTATGTATTTTCCTTCGACTATACTAGGACTGGTGGTATCTTTGCGATCTATAAGTCCAGGAATGAGTTGTTGTTCTCCACTGGGCATCGCGAGACCCGTTCCAGACTCGTTCAGGGCAGGAGAAGATATCCTTTCGGTAATATTAAACATAGTAATGGGTTTCGCATCACCGGATCTCGGCATTATCGGATTATTGCCTCTTAGACTTGATAGCGATTGTGAACTCTGCTCCCTCCTCACAATCATTCCGAGTGGTGTATCATCATCATCGTAGTCATTGTGATGCAGAGGTAACTGTGGGTTGTGAGGTGATGTGTAATGACCCGAATCACTTGCAGTCATAGCTGTGGAGGAGAAGACTTCACTTGGCCTTCTGATACCTCTACGGAAAGCAGCCAATGAAACTTTGTTCGTCGGAATGAGATTTTCGTCCGTTATGGCCGAGACTGAAGCGAGCGAATGGGATATACTTGTAGGTCTTGATAGTGGAATATGATTAGATGTGTGTGATACTGGTGGACTAGGTACAGGTAGGGGAAGATCGTTGTCGCTGATGCTAACAGGTGAAGTCAATATATCTGATGAAGAGATTGGTGATCTTGTATTAGGCTCTTTCTTGATATGAGTAACATAACTTTCTAACTCTCCTGGACCTTCGATTTCCATCATCCCAGAGACATGTCTAAACCCTTTTAGTTGGAAAGAACCGTCGTCAATCTTGGTGTTATGGCCATCAATATCTAGTGCGAGGGATGTTCGTGATACAGATCGCGTGAATGGGTTATGGTTGTGGAAAAATGAGGAAGAAGGTCTACGTAGTTGCTGAGGCCTAGGCTGTGCTAGACTTTGGGTTTCATCAAGTGATTGACGAGCTGAGATCAAATCGACTGAAGTGTCGTTATGAGAAGAAGATTTTCTAGGGGTAGGCGAGCCAGACTATGTGTTCATAACAACGTTAGTCAATACAAAGCTTACAACAACAGATGTGATGAGGTTCCGACTTACTCTGTCTATTTCAGGTGAATCAACAGTGGTTTTACTTGATCTCCTTGGTCTCTTCCAGAACTTATTCTTTTTTTCAGCGGATTCCAGTAATTCGACCCTGTTCTCTTCTCCATCTACCATGCCATGACCATGACTACTTGTACTTGCTTGAATTATGTCCTGCCGATATCCATCTACCACATGAGTAGGCGGTGATGGTAAATCATCTCGGTCTATGAGAACAAGTGACTCGTTCGTCTCAGAGGGCCTGATTCCATCAGATATCAACTCTTCAGGTTTGTCCGGTAAGACCTGCTTTGAAGGTGAAGTTGCTAAAGTGTTGGAAACTTCGAAATTCAGTTGACCTAATATACCACCAACTTGTCTAAATTGTCCACTTGTTACTCTATCTTTCCTGGTCTTCCCCGAATCAGATCGGCCGTGATCTGATCTATCTTCGTCGATCAGATGTTCTGAAAGGCCATGATCATCGCGTAATGAAATTGAATTTATCAACGGTGATGACGAGTTTGGTACAGGTATATCAAAAGTTGATTTACGATTTATTTTAGGTGTGTCAGGTAATGATCCTGACTTAGTGGGAGGTGAAGTTGAATTTGATTCATATGGTGTCCCAATGGAGTCTTCGTGTGCGATTTCCTTTTTTTTGGATTTACTTTTGTCTTTATCCTTTTTCCAGGGTTTGATTCTGGAACTTATGGAGCTTGTTGAAGGTGATGGCGGTGGTATAGTTGGTCTGGACAATTTGGAGGACGTAGGAGTGAAGTCGTGATCAGAGTTTGGTGGATAGGGAGCAAGTTTGGGGTTTGGCGTGAATGGTCGATCAGGTTGAATCTGATTTGAAGGCGACAGCACATTGCTTTTTGTAGTTGTAGTTGAATTGTGTATTGTTTGTTTTGACGATGATGATGATGAAGGACTACTTTTGAAAATCGATAATAGACCCATATTCTTTCATGAAACCTATAACACAGAATTACTTTTTTTCAACCTGTTACGGCGAAAGTGAAGACATAAATCAGCACGAATCTTCTTGAACACTTATAGTATCCTAATCAAGCACGATTGGGAATTTTTATGACTGTACAAGATGGTGTAAGGCATGGAATAGTCCATGTAATACCAGAGTGACAAAGGAGCGACATTGCCTTGACGTTCCAATTTGGGTAATACGAAATACATGGGAAAGGGAGTGAATACGATGTATTGTGTGTGTGTGAGGGGGTGAGAGACTGAAAGGATAACAAATGTCACTTACAAAACACTGTCTGTTGCCTGTCGCCTTAAAGATACAACGAATAACCTCATCAGCCTATCAATCATAAAAGGACTATCAAACTTATATTTAATGAGAGGAGGAGGTGTTCACTCACCAACGTGCACGTGCAGTTGCAACAGAGATGAAGCAGGTGGCAAATCAAAGCTTTTTTTTTTGGAAAACGAGTTCAATTCAATGCAAATCGGTATTCTCCACCGATTTCAGATGTACTAGCGCGGTCAGTGTGATTCAAGCAACAGCATGACAGATACAAGCATTCGTAAAGTGGACTGAGATGGCAGTAGAGACAGAGATCCACGAAATGGTCAAGGGAGAGTGTTTCAATACAGATACAAAATAAATTTCAACGACGATGATGATGATGATGATGATACAGTTTGCAACATTCATCCTTGTTTCTTTCGTTCCTGAATATCCCGACTCTCTCAGGCTGGGGTCTCCATCCGTTCAATTACGTAATCCGCTCCCCATATATAAGATGTTGTGTGACCTGATGGAACAGTGAGGAAGTATTCATGGATGGGTAGGACTGATACATACTGCGAGGAGCTGGAGTGGGAGTATATGCCCGATCTCCATGTTTACATGACTACATATACACAACGGTTGTCAATAACCGCTTGACAGATCGAACAAACACAAAGAGCTTTTTGCTTATTCTAGTATAACCAGTTCGTCAGTTTCCTCGACTTCGTCTTCATCTGCATCTTCACCTTCGTTGTTATCTGGTTCTTCATCCGTGATGATAGCGTTTGAACAGCTTATCTCTTGAATCTTCTCGCAAATGTCTGAGATGGTGTGATACCCAACTTTGTCACCTTGGGGAGCGGTCAAAGATCCCTCTTCCAAGGACAAAGAGTTCTCCTCTTCCACATATTCGTACTCTTCTTCTTCTTCGATGAGCAAGTCATCCAGATTCTCTCCTTCTTGACCTATATCTTCAAAGATTGGATAGTGGACCAGCTACGAGAAACAAGATTGTCATTACCTGGTATACAAGGAGCGTAGGCAGAATTAGCTTACGGGTACCTGCCCATAACTCAGCTTGCCACACCTTTTCCTCCTACACTCGAATGATGATCTACCGATACATCCTATGACATCACCAACGATTCTATTCAACCTTCTCTCCGTTTTCATGGATCCTTCTCCCTCAAATTGCGACCGCTGATTATGGACTGCTTGAAGATACGCTTCAGTCCTTTGAGACGAGTCCGTATCTTCCACTTCTTGTGAAACTGGAAGACTGTTCTCTTGGGGAGATTTACGTTTTCTCTTCGCGTTATTAGTACTTTCTTGACTTTCGGGGTTCCTCTTCTTCTTGCTTCGCCGCGATATTAACATAGAAGCTTCTTGTACGCGATGATGTAGCTTTTGTTCTTGATTTTGAGATATTAGCTTTATCACATTCCTCATTTGATTAGCAAGAGGTGTGTCGTACGTTTTCGAAAGATGGAGTAAGTGAGTAAGCGAAGCGGTCAGTGGTCGGGGAAGAGTAAACGTATATGAGTACTTCAAGGTCAGTGGGAAAAGTTAGTGGCAGATTCTCGACGATAAACATCCATTCACCTTTAGAAACCCACCGTCGAAGATGAGTGGGAAGCGTCTGCAATTGATATTCCTGTCAGCTGTCTCATCACAAGAAATCCATGGAGCAAGCTGACCTGATGAAGTGTGTTCTTAGCAATCTATCTAATCCTCCTTGAACCTGTTTGTCCATCCAGCCCTGAGGATCAGGTCCATTAGATTGAGTAGCTATAATAACCCAAAGACAGCAAGCAATCAGCATGATGCCCGTGCATATGCTATCGACAATTAGAACTCGCCATATTCGAGCTCTTCCGTCCTACTTCGCAGTAATGGTCCTCTCTCTCTCCTACCGTCTTGGTTTTCATCATCGTCTATGCTACTATCGTCATCGTTGATGGGAGGCTCGTCTTGTTCATCCTCTTCTGAGGTTCCTATTCGCGAATGCTCAGATTTTCCTTCTATCCAATCGAAAGAGATATCGAGATGTGTGAGAAAAGCCACAGGGCTTCCTGCTGGAACCAGGTTTGTGGCGGTGATGTTATGTGACGGAGACGATATTGAAGGGTTGAGAGCAAATGTAATGGTATCATCGTGGCGCGTTCCTGGGTAAATGATGACCGGTTCTAGAGATGAAAGGCCTAATGACTTATGGTTCTACTGGGAGTACGATCTTTGTCAGCGTCAAGGATACAAACCGAATAGCAACCGATACTTGCGGTTCTGAAAGTGCTTATCATTCTTTCTCCAATAGATGCTTTGATGTCATCAGTATAATTAGCATCTTCCAGATTCCTGTTGTTGACCTTGAGGTCGATCACCACTTTCCCACCGATAGGAACTATAACCTCGGTACATTCTTCGAGTCTCCTTCCGATGACCAAAGGCGAGAATGGCGGTGTCTGTACAAGTACACTTGTTAAGATCTTGATTCGCAGAGTGGGGTTAGTTGAGTTTGTGGGAAAGGTCAGGAAATACGAGGATGGAAGGTTTATAAGACGAGTAGGTAGGATGATATTTGACATGGTTGATTTGACTTTGGTTTGACCAATCACTAAGCTCTTTCATACTGTGTACATCAGCCGTCGTGATAGTAAATGGCTCAAGGGATATAAGATCGTTG
Source organism: Kwoniella shivajii (assembly GCF_035658355.1). NCBI lineage: Eukaryota > Fungi > Basidiomycota > Tremellomycetes > Tremellales > Cryptococcaceae > Kwoniella > Kwoniella shivajii. Next base: position 623,831 of record NC_085914.1, read on the forward strand.
AACAGTGAAAGAAGGAAAGGAAAGAAAGAGTGAGAGCGTGAGAGGAATCACATGAAGGGATGGGAGTGGACATGGAAAGTGGAGGGGGTCTGTGCGTGGTATAATAGCTTGGTTACTGAATCGGGTAATTATCAGATGATCACGTGTTTTCACTTTAATAAATGATGATGATATTATGTTACTCGGGAAATGACGCTCGGGCCTATTATTAGGATTTTCTGTATTGGCTCTTTCTCTTTTTTCTTACACCTTCCTTGTTTGAATCAGTTTCCTGTGCGTCCCCTTGACAATCAGAAACCGACTTCTCCGTCACTCACATCCTGACTCTTCTCAAGCCAACTAAGGAATAAAGAAGGCAGGAACATCCACTTGCACCTGACAAAGGTGGATAGAACAATATGCCTCCTCTCAGATCATCAGCTTCTCTACCTACTCTCTTGACACTCACAAGACTATTTCACGCCATACCCAAACGGTCTGAATGGGTCCTTTCAGCAGGATCACCTCCTCCCATAGAGCCTGAAGACCCACCTGACAGTCCCGCATTCTGGTGGAAATTGGGGTTGAGTGTCGTCTTCGTGCTGTCAGGCGGTGTTTTCGCAGGGTAAGCTCATTTAACCTTTTGACCTAAACTGTACTTGTATTGGGTGAAACTGGGTGTTGTAGCTAATTTTCGCTTGTTGAAATAGCTTAACATTGGCTTTGATGGGATCTGATGATTTGAATTTGAGAGTGTTAGCAACTTCCTCTGAAGATCCAAAAGAAAGGAAAGCCGCTGGGAAAGTATTGAAATTGCTGTCAAGAGGTAGACATTGGGTACTGGTCGTTCTTCTACTTGGTAACGTTGTATGTCCTTTCCTTCATTTCTCTTCATCTTTTGGAAATGCAATCTCCCTTGCTATCTAGTAAACTCGGTCTGAAGAGAGGCTGATCATGTAAGTTCTTGACATCAGATTGTCAACGAATCTTTACCGATCTTTTTAGACGATGTACTAGGAGGAGGATTATACGCAGTCATAGTATCAACTACTATGATCGTCATTTTCGGCGAAATCATTCCGCAAGCTGTAAGTATCAGCCTTCACTGCCCAATCGTTTGATCTAATTTTATGTGTAAAGGTATGTGTAAGGTACGGATTAGCCATTGGAGGCGCATGCGCTACGATGGTTTGGGGATTCATGATACTATTCTCACCTATCGCTTGGCCAACCGCCAAATTATTGGATTACATCTTGGGTACCGATGAAGGTCATACGTGAGTGATTCAGTGCGCTCTCATACTTGCCCCAAATCTCTTGTGGGCGATAAATTGTTCGATCGTTCATTCTGTGAAAACCTTGCTAAAGCTGCATCTTTACCTTATAGTTACAAGAAGGCCGAATTGAAGTCGTTCCTGCAGTTCCATAGGGAAGGTGAAGAACCTCTTCGAGATGACGAAGTGAGCTAGGCTGTGACGGACTAGTCACGATGATCAAGCTGATTTACATCAACCAGATTGGCATTCTCAATGGTGTATTGTCGTTAAACGACAAACACGCTCAAGAGATAATGACACCCATTAAAGATTGTTTGACATTACCAGCAGATAAGATCTTGGATCATGAAGCCATAGACCACATCTTATTGTCTGGTTTCTCCAGAATTCCAGTATATGAACCAGGACAGAAAGACAACTTTGTAGGGATGTTATTGGTTAAACGTGTAAGTCGTACCACGACCTTTTGAGTACTTGCACATAGTAACTTACATTGCGTTTCAGCTTATCACCTATAACCCCGATGATGAATGGCCCGTATCAAAATTCTCATTATTACCTCTTCCAGAAGCTAAACCTGAAATCAACTGTTTCCAGGCTCTTGACTACTTTCAAACGGGTCGTGCACATTTATTGCTGATCAGTAATACCCCAGGTCAAAAAGGAGGAGCTATAGGAATTGTCAGCTGTAAGTCACTCAATATTTGCGAAGAGTGTATCAATTCTGACTGATTTGGACTCTCGTAGTGGAAGATTTGATCGAGGAGTAAGTTCTGCATCTTGTACTGTGTAGACTTGCAGCTGACCGCTCTATAGGATCATCGGCGAAGAAATCGTAAGCTAGCTCTTTACCGGATGAAAGGATGTCTAGCTGACTTGCCTTAGGTTGACGAAACTGATCGATATGAGGATAACCACTCAAAGAAGATGGCCAAACGATCTGGACCGGCTGCTGTTATGCGTGAGTGAAGCTCGACTGTAATCGACTGATATGCTGATACTTCCTCATGCAGGTGGTATCATCGAGAGAAGACGGGTGATCAATGCCTTCAGTCGACGACCTTCGGTGAGTGTTATCTTAGATTTCCCGCCATCAAATACCAGTATAGGAGAGCTGACCTCACTTCTTCTACAAATAGTCAAATCAAACCAACACCGTTACTGGTCAAGCCCATAACACTATTTCTGTCCCTGCTAATGGAAATAGCTCGTCCACAAACGGCAACGGAAATACAGTTGATGGAATCTTGATACAAATCGACAATGGCAACCTCATAGCTGAACCTGTTGGTTTCAGTGAAGACACTGAAGAAACCGCCTTATCTGTTGATCCAAGTAAGAAATTAGTTGTCGGAGATGAAGATGGGAAAACACCTGAAAACTTGATGGACACGATAGATGAGGCCGCCACTACAAGTCCATCTAAAGAAGAAGATATAAGCGTCAAAGTAAATGTAGGAGACAAGGACACTCTTTCACCAAATCCACAAGAACAGGACGACGATGTAAGTGGTAGTGGCAGTGGTAGTGGGACGGTCAGTGGGAATGTCAGTGAATTGGAGACAACACCGATAAATGGTGAGAATGGACAAAACAAGAAAAAGAAGAAGAAGGGAAAGAAAGGAAAGAAATCAAGTAGTTAGTTTCTTTTTATCCTTTTTACTTTCGTCAATCATCCTTTCTTTCCATCTATCCGTTATGGAAAAGCCTTGCCGTCAAATTTGAGTGAAATTCACGAGACTCCATCTTTCATTTTTGAAAGAAAAATCTGCTCTTCTTGCATACATCGAAATCATATTAAACCAAACACAATAATTCAATTTATTTGAATTCGGTACCTCCTCTTCCATCTCATATCAATATATGTATCGATTATGCATGCTTATGTGGATTTTTGATTTCATTCATTTATTCTTTTGCCGAAATCGTTCGCAGGTATGAAGGAGCAACGAAATGATCTCCCTGAAATACCATTTGCGAAGTACGAGTCTTTCTCTATGGGGTGTTCGGACTTGATCAAGAGGTATGAAGGAGGGGGTATCTCAGACGTAGAGCTGAACGAGGGAGGGATCAACAGAGGTTGGGAATGGATGGAAGATGGAGTAAGTATATGGAGCGGCTGAGCTCAGTAAGTGTAATATGCTGATTTTCGAGCTAGTCGATACCTGATCAAGGATATTTATATAGAAGAGTCAGTCGATATATTCGTTATGATATCGAGGGGGAGCGACATTCAGAGGTAAAGTCGTCCTCGATAGAACCCGAACAAGATAAAGACGAAGAAGAATTATCGCAAGTCGTAGAGGACGAACAGTTGGAAGAAGGTATTGAAGATGAAGCAATCGCCAAATCACCGATCTCTTTAAAATCCACCACTCAGACCGAAAGTGATATCAAAGACCAAACAGAAGGAAAAACACTCAATGATATCAATCACAATGTTGGTCAACAATTACAAAGAATTGATATGGAGCAATATATAATCTATTCAAAAACGTATAAATCTCCCGAATTCGTCTTTAGAGCTTTTGACAATAGTGAGTTTTTTTGGATAATCAACATGATTACGATTCATTTGATATCTCTTTTATGTTTCTTTCCATTGTTCCCTTCCAAGCTGATTTTCTCATTCTCCGGATGATTATAGCTGGAGCACTATTATCTGTTGATCAATTGCTTTCATCCAAATTCTTACGTCCAATCGAAACTTCTCCAACACAATCTTCAAATTCAAATTCAGATTCAAATTCAAATTCAAATTCCACATCGACATCGACATCGACATCGACAGGATCTCAACTCCCAATGATACAATCTACGCGACTTCCTTCGACTGGTGAATTACTGTTAGGTATCCATCCCTATAGACTCAGCGAAGCGGTCGAACAGATCTTGCAGAATGCCACACCGTCCACCGGCTCAGAAAGCCATTGGTTGGAATGCTGGTTAGTGCTTACGAATAACGTTGTCGATTTATCTTATCCATAATTTTGTAATAATATGCATATCTTCGTACACAAGCGATCTGTTCTATTTATCCACTACATCTATACACTACTCTGCATGCAGGATCAAGGAAAATAGCGATTTATGATAAAAAATACGAAAACAAGTAATCAAGCAAATATGAATTAAAAAAATGATAGTTTATACTGCCTATTCTCTGATCACGACAAAGATGATATTGATTGTAACCGTTAAGATTCAGAAATACACTTGAGATCAAACACTACTGGCGAGCTAGATTTTCAATCGAAGTCCCCTCGGTTCCTGCTCTGAAACGATCTGCTCTGCTTTTCGCTCCGCTCTCGCCTGCTTCGATTATTACGATTATAAGCCTATACCCCTCATGATAGCATAACCAACAGTAACGATCACAAAGGTAGCCAACAGCGAAGCTGGAATACCGTTTTTGAGGAAATCAGATGCGCCTATAAATCGTTGACCTAATTTATTCTCTTGTGTGATACTGAACGAAGGTGACGATGGTATATGTCAGTGTTAAGCCATATTCGTGCGTGGTATACAATTGTGGAGCTAGAGCCGAAAGACGGGATTAGGGATCACTCACGCTGTCATGTTAGGGAATCCAGAGACTGGTAATCCCATACCGGCAGAACAGATCAATGCTGTGGCCTATATCCATGTCCACATGGTTATTATCTTGATCCCAATCGTCTTTCATAGTGAAATTAGAGCCAACTCACCATGATCAGCAACCTGGGATGAGGTTCTTCCAAAGAATCTCCAATCCTAGTTGCGATGGGTACCAAAAGAACAGCCGCTATAGTATGGGAGATGCTGCATATGAAGATGGAAGTCAACAACCAAAGGCTCGCTTGTAGTGATGGCAATGCCGCATTTTCCGAAAATGTATAATTCGCAATGCGAAATAACTCACAAAGTAGCGATTACCAAGGCTAACAAGGAGAAGACGATTAAGATCGAGTACAATCCCATTCCCGCAACCAATTTCTCTAGCAGTTCATCGAGGACATCGAGTAAGCCCGAAGAGAGAGTTGCTTTTCCTAATGCCACACCTCCCATAGCCAAGAAAACGATTGACCAATGGAAAGAATGGAAATCTTCCTATCATCATTGGGACGCTTGTTCAGCCATGATACTATCTGACCACCGGACTGAAACCTAGCGTAACAAATGACTTACCTTTGATAAAATACCGGTTCCAAAGAAAGCCAACAGCGGTATGATGGCGATGATACCCATATCCCCAACGATACCTTCCATTGATTTCTCCAAACACCAGAGAACGATTGTAATACCACTGACCACAAGAACATACCAATGTGTAGTAGTGAGCGTATCTGTGTTCTTTCTCATTTTGGGTATAGCTAAATCGTTCTCCCATTTATAGTTTAAGTGTAAAAATGCCCAAATGGATACTACTGATAACGTCGCGACTGGCAGAGAAATCGCGAACCATTGAGGCCATGACAGCGGCGGGTCCATAGATCCGAGGGAGATTAGGTTCTGTGGTGAGGAAATGGGGGATGCTTGACCGCCAATGTTGGATGCTAAGGCGATAGCGATCTAAGAAAAGTCGTGGTCAGACTAGTGCCGCTTGGATCGCAAACGGCCCGTGTCGGAAAGACTTACAATCAAGCATTTGGAAAACATCGATTTAGGGTGTAACTCATCCGTGATAGGCTGGAGGGAGAGCACATATGTCAATATCTTGAATCTCAGACGAACGATGACGAGGTCTACTATCACTCACTTTGATCAAAGCGTAACAAAGAGTAGGCGCAGCTACATTACTGATCCACATACTTGCGAAAGTGGCAACGAACATGAGTACCAACAAAACCACACTAGGTTTCGTTCCGGCCGCATTGAGGATTCTCGATGCAGTCATGACATCCAGTCGAGTTTTGGACAGTACGGCGGCAATTGTGAAACCTCCAATAAGTAACATGATGGTTGGCGAGAACATTTGGGAGAATATATATCTAGCATAATGCAAATCAGCTAAAGATACTTTATACACGAATCCCATCACTTACTTTGTGCCATCCGCTGCAGTAAGACGAGATTCTCCGTCTGGAGATCGGAGTACACGCAGGAAAACGACAAGAAGTGGTACAGCAAGTGATGTGACAAATAATGGGATCGCCTATCAGGATTAGCGTTGTTAGCTCAATGGCCATTCACGAGTATAGATACACAAAACCTACCTCAGTCGCCCACAAGATGGTACAGAATATCAACATTGCTAAACAATTGCTTTCTTCGATGCCATCCATAGGTGAGACTTGCACTATGGTGACTAGGATGGCAAATGCAATGGAAAGGACAATTACTCTATGGCTTAACCATTGAGGCTTTCTAAATTTACCCAGAGGGGTTTTCACCATGTCCTTGGTAGTATCGTAAGATGAAGGTAAGTCTTCAGGTGTGACTGATCTGAATATTCCTGTGGTCTTATTATGTCCTGAAACCATCTGTGACCAAACTGTTTCTCTGTCGACTACGACCTTTTCTCTCAATTGTGACCGAAGTTGTTCTTTAGCCAAATCTTCATCTCCTGCAGCTGCCACTCTTCTATAAAGGAATAAAATCTTGGCTAATAATTGATCAAGCTCTTCCTTTGCTTCATCGGTCCAAGGAGAAGTTTTCAACACCACATCGGTGATGTATTGTTTCTTCAACTTATTGTTTGTGTTTTTGTCGTACTTTTTCAAAATCTTCTCAAAAGCAGTCATGTTCAAATCCACATATTGTTTCAAGGCATAAGCTTCTAGCCAGACAGCACTGATTCGTTTTTTGAATCCAATCCTCAAGACAGTTCCATAATCGTTATTTGCAGTCCATATGAAAACTGGATTTTGGGCACCTGGCCGAGTGAATCCATTATTGATGACACCTTGTTCTTCATCTTCTGATACCCTGGGATGAGCGTAATCTGGTACGATAGCAGGGTCCATTTGAACGAGACCTAGAGAATGGTATCTTCTTCTTGGCCAAGAGAAATCACCTTCATGTGATGATACTGACGAAAAGGAAGTTCGTCTATCTTGGGTGCCAGCATTGGTACCGATATCATCGGTTGATGACTCCAAATCGGAAGATTGTCTTGATCGTTTAGGAAGTGGTACGCGACCCGGATTAGGTGAAACACCATCATCGAAGTAACTGCTAGTGACAGAATCGCTCAAGTTTGGTTTCGAACCACGATTAGTACTTCTTTCTCTTGGTCGAATTGAAGCTTCCATCAGGTCTGCTTCATCAGGATTGTTCATTGCGCTTCTCCTTCGTCCAAATCTTCTTAATCCGAATCTTCCGGCGAGAGATTGTCTAGGTCTTGTGGGTGATCTGGATCCATTAGCAAGGGAGATAGATGGACTCAGAAGATTATCCGTTTCCCTTTGTTCTGCCCCATCTCTGTCACCATCTTCGTCTTCTTCATCAACTTCCTTGATGGTATCATCTTGACCCAAATCCCTCTCCTCCAGTCCAGCTATTTCTACTTCCAGCAGCTCAAAGGAGCGTTTCAGATCGTCTAATTTGGTTTGATGGAACTCTGTCACCTTATCCTTCTCTTTGTCTAAGGCTTTTTTGAAGTCTTCGGGACTTGCATACTTGTCCTTTTTGGGTCGGTGAGTGGGGAGGATCGAAGAGGTCTCGCTGTCTCCTGCAGTAGAGTGGTATGTGAAATCAAGCGGGTTGGAAGGGAATAATTTCTTCAAGGCGTCATAACTAGATCACGAAGATTGTGTTCAGCGAATGGTGATAGACATTGTACACTAAGCTAAGATAAGGGAGATAAGCTCACTCGACATAGTAATCCCACCACTCTATATTACTATTCAGCTCTAAAAGAGTACTAAGCAGATAAGAAGGTCAGAACAATTCCTCTGTGACAGTCTGATACAGAGTACCATGTACATACCCAAACTTCATCTTATCTCCTTTTATAGGTGGTCTTGTAGCTTTTCTCCAAGTCCAAACCTGATTATTTTTTATATTATTATTGTTATTGTTTTTATTATAAGTGTGAGAATCCGCACGAAGCGGTTGTAATCCTATATATTCTTCTTGTTCTTGTTCTCCTGATTGAGTTTCAAGTCGGATTTTTCTCCCTGTGAGAGTATTGATGAGATGTTCAAGGATGTTTACAGTCGAAACCGATGTAGGAAAGGAGGATTGAAGTTGAGGTGGCACGTTCGATATATTCTAAAACAGGATGTCGCTTATCGCCGGATCAAACAGACGACAAGAAATATAAAGAACTTTTCTACCTTGAGATTGATCATACGTTATACGTAACAATGTGTCTTCATCAGCTGGGGTGTATCACGAATCAGTCTAGGTGTACAAGAACAGATGACGTTGAGATGAGGTGTGTGGGAATAATAATGTAACTAGAGAGGATAAGATAAAAGTGGAGTATAAACGATGAAAGGTTTTTCTCTGGTTTTTTTGTTACCTCAACACGCTGATCTAATTTAAAAGTATACTCTACTTTATGAACAGGGCCAGGGCAGGAAATCCCTGGCTAATTTGGGACTCGCGTGCATTTCAAAAGCACACCACCGAAAGAAAAATGCATCCCCGCATGAGCCAAGACAAGGAGATGACAGGAGGCCAAGTATCACTAGCTCGCCAAGATGCATTGATATGCTTTGACACGAACTTGGACAAAAGTCAGCCGGCTTCAACTTGCTCGAAATGCATAAAATTTCGAACAATACCATATACACGTCTAGCTTTGGAAGCACGACGTACCAGATCGATGTGGATACCGTTTCTTGCCCGTGAAATGGTACAGATCATGTGCAGAACGTGGAGAGCTGTGTTATCAATTACCACTGCTACGGGCAGAGCGAGATCACAATGGTCCGACGAGGTGCTTTTAAGGTAAATAAGGTAGTGATCTCCTCCACGGCGACTATCGTTGCTCGATCCTGCACGTCGTTACCCAGTAACAGCGATGCTTTCTCCGCAAATGTTTGCAAGAACGCACACTAATCAACCGGTGATAAATGGCGTTGGGGAGTTTGGGTTGTTCCATTTCATGACTACATTCGCATTTCTCGTCCAACTCTTATCACATATACACCAATACTTCTGATTTTAGACCCCTAGAAGTTGAATCTTTCCCTAAGGGATGTGCCCATGTCTTTCAGGGTTTCATCCATAGACCTGTACTTGAGACCGAGGACTTTGGTAGCTTTGGAACCATCGTGAATGATGGCTTCGGCTGTGAGCTTTTTCTTAAATTCAGAATCATCGTTTCCTTTTGGAATGTGGTTTAGATCCGGGAAGTCCTTTGCGATTTCCTAATTGTCCATCAATCAGTTTGCAATTACGTTTACGATATTTTACATATATACATATAATCGTTGGTAGTCAAGAGATACTCACAAGAACATAATCATTTCCACTGAGAGGTCCATTACCTGTGATGAATCTTTCCCCACCAGCTTCGGACTTGGTCAGGGCGAGAACATGAGCGAGAGCAGCTATCTCACTCATCAGATTCGAACAAGGCCGGTGAGGATTGATAGACAAACTTACTATCTCGAACATCAACATAGTTCATTCCTCCAGCTGGAAGATCTTTCTCCGTCTTTTGTCCCTTCAGCCATGAGTAATATACAGCTAAATGTTTAGGTGTTAGCTTTTGAGGGTCTTCGATGCCGCTGAAATACTCACCAACAGAGGTGTTGAGAGAATCTGGACTGTCACATTGGTGAATGATGGGGCCTAAAACCAATGGAGGGTTAATGGCTACACCATCAAAAGATGGTTTGTTGTCATCAAAGAATTTCCAGAATGCTCTTTCGGCCAGAGCCTTACTGGCTGATGAATTCGAACAAACGAACGGTCAGCTAGGGTTGGTCTGATCATTTTCAGAAATCACTCACCCCTGTATTTGGCTTGACCAGAGGCGTTCTTTCCTTGCTCTTCACATTCCTTAGGAGAAACGTCATTCCAGTCTTTCTCGGTGAATCTAATTCGACGATTCAATACTTTTCTAGCGTGTCATTCGAGATTCTTGGAAGACTCACGTGTGCGGAGGTTTGATATTGGAGTTCATCACAGATGCGACGGAACTAGAAAAAGGGCATGTCAGGATCAATGAGATGACACGATGCAATGGATTCCATGTCTCACCTTGTAACGACAACTCGTTGAACATCAGGACTGTATTAGAAATTGAGATTATTAGCAACCTAAATCAGATCGTGCATTCATATATGTAACTTACTTGTTCTTTTTCAAACTCTCAAGTACTCCCACGGTACCTTTAATGGCAGGCTTGAAGAGTTCTTCGGGGTCTTCAGCATTGAAGTGGAAAGGACTAAATAATAGCAGAATGCCATCAGTGAGTAATCTTGATATATACTGGAGTGGATAGCTGATTCAACCTACCTGGCCATGTGGGCAACGCCGTCAACTCCCTTGACCGCTTCGTCGAATGCGCCATCCTAATAAAGCCGACTGATATTAGTTGCCACCTGAGAGTTTAGACGGAAAACTACTTACGACTCCGATATCTTCGACGATGGCATATTCGAATTTACCTTTCTTTCCTTCAAAGAGATTTACAAGGTATTCACCCTTGTCCTTGCTCCTTACGGTACCTCTTACATTGTATCCTTGGTCAAGGAAAGTTTCGACCGTATGAGATGAGATATATCCGGAAGCACCGGTGACGAGCACGAGAGATCCAGGCTTGATAGCGGGCATCGTATAGATTCTTCTGCTGAGTACTTTAGGTAGTGTCAAAGACTGTATACTTATACGAAAAAACAGCGTATTGTTCGATTAGAATGTTTGGTAGCTCGAGGAAGTTTCCGTTATTGTGACTTGTTTCGCTTCTTCGATGACGAGCTGCTTTTATATACTTTCTCTGTCTGAGGACGGTGAATGTTTAGGGTGGAGGTGTGGTGGAGGTGAATCGATGTTATCCCCACCCACGTCAAAAACGTCCTCCGTGGATTTCTTGATTGTAATGAAGCACTCGTATTCCGGCCCGATGTTCCAAAGGAGGGGGGATCCAGTCTCATATATAGATCGGATATCACCGCCACAAGTGTCGTCATTGTTGGATTTGATCAAAGAGAATAACAATATGATAAGCAGCGGGAAGTAGAACCGCATGGTGCTCGGTGCTTGCATGGTGCTTTTTATAGCAGACCTCTTGCTCAATTCAAGTACATGAAAGAGCTACCGCATGTATATGTACCCATGTATCGCCAGAGGCTGGAACATGCCCCCAACTGTTCAAATACCTACCATCTGTGTCTTTCATAGATACGCAATAGGACTTTTCTCCAACGAAACGTAACGCTACAGTATGCTTACAAAACCATCCAAATCTGATCCGGACCGACCGTATACTATTTACGCTTCGACGGTATTCAATTCTCGTTCTTTAGCTTTCGACAAGGATGTTTCTATACGCATAGACCCCAAGATTGGCTGCATCATCTCGGTAGCCTCCACGCCGCCCAATCTGGGCTTAGTACAAGCTCCTGATTTCGATTTACGAGGTTATACAATCTTACCTGGATTCGTTGATTCTCACGCACATGTACTGGTTCACGCATTCTCTGAAACTCCGGCGATTTATCAAGAGAAAGATGAATCACTCACTGAAAGGATTCTGAGAGCTGGAAACAATGCTAAAGCGGGACTGAAAGCTGGTTTCACAACATACAGAGATTTGGGTACGGAAGGAGCTTTCAATGCTGATATAGGAATCAGAGATGCTATCAGTAGAGGAATTATACCTGGACCAAGATTATTCGTTGCAACAGAAGCATTAGCAAGTACAGGTGGATATGAAATTCGTCAAGAAAATAAAATCGGTGGTACTTTTGTGCCTAGATTGTCTGATCCTTGTGACGGTGTTGATGGAGTCAAATCTGCAGTTAGAAGAAGAATAGGTTCAGGTGCAGATGTGATTAAATTTTATGCTGAATACAGAAGAAGAACTTTAAGATTTCCACAACCAACTTGGACAGGATCGATCCCTATTAAATATCCACCATATTCAACAGGTAAAATGAATGATAATTTGAATAATCCATTAAATCCTCCTTCAACTTTATTTGATCAAGATGAAATGAACGCTATTGTCATTGAAGCGAAAAGAGCCAAAGCTCCAGTGGCCGCTCATGCAAGCTCACCAGAAGCTGTCATAATGGCCTCGAACGCGGGTGTCACTTCGATAGAACATGGTGCTATGCCTTTTGATGAATCACTAGAAGCGATGAAGAAGAATGATACTATTTTCGTACCCACCCTTTGTGTCGCTGATTTGGAACTTGGATCAGATAAGGAAAATCTGAAAAAGGTTTTGGCTCATACTAAGAAAGCTCATGATATGGGTATTCGCCTAGCAACAGGTGGAGATACAGGTGAATCACCTCACGGAGAAAATGTTAGAGAACTGGAATTGTTCCTTGAAGCTGGTATTCCTTTGGAACATACACTCAGAGCGGCGACGTTGGGAGGATGGGAAGCATGTGGGGGTGATTGGTGTGGATACAGATTCGGTTGGGTCGGTGAAGGTTGGCAAGCTGATTTGGTCGTCCTTGAAGGTGATCCCAGAGAGGATAAAGGGGCTTTGAGAAGAGTGGACATGGTTATAAAAGATGGAAATGTAGTCGTAGATCGAGGCCGGATTGTAGAGTAGCCTTGTTCTCGTGGAAAATAGTGGATAGAGTTTCCAGTAAAAGATTTGCAGAAATTGTAATTGCGTGCATACTTCTTTAACTAAACATCGATCACCTATACTAAGATTTTCTACTTTATTCATTTGACTGTTTACAGTAATCAATCTATGGTTTTCCAAACCTTGCTCTTAGACCTTGAATAGTTTCAGTAGCAGAGTCTTCGAAAGATTTATATTTGATACCCAAAACTTTAGTTGACTTTTCGCTGTTGAATTTACTGAGATTTTTAGCTACTTCATCGTGAGTTCCTGGTTTACCAACTGGGACATTCTTGATTTCGGGGAATTTGGAATGAACGACATCGACTATTCCCTGGCCTGTCAAGTTACCTGCAGAAGTCAAAAATCTGTTTCCTGCAGCTTCGGGGACTTCCAATGCTCTGATGTGGGCGTTGGCGACTAGGCATTCGGAAAGAGCATCAATTTTCAGTATGAGACTCCTAAATGCGACTGATGTATACCACATCCAGGATCATGAACTTTCAGCTTACCATCTTTTACATCGACCCAACTTCCCATTGGTCCAGGTAAATCCGATTCACTCTTTTGTCCAGTAGACCATTTCCAAATATAAGCTATGAAGTTTTGATCACTCATCAGTTGTCTTCTCGTTCGATCTTGATTTGTCTGGCGCTTTCCGCGGATGGATCAAAATACGATTGACTTACCGACTGACGTGTTGAGTTTCTCAGGATCATCAACTTGATGAATGACTTCTCCCAACACGAGAGGAGGGTTGATAGCTGCTGCGTCCCAAGAAGGTTTTTCATCTTCAATAAATTCTGTAAATCACGAAGAGCAAAGCGGAAAGCGGAAAGCAGGATCAGCATCGCCACCATAGCAGAAGTGGCAGACTGAAGTGGACTTACTCCACAGAGCTTTCTCAGCAAGTGTTTTGGAAGCTTGATAAGCGTGTCCACCTGCGGATTCGAGACCTTTTTCCTCAACATGAGGAATAGAATCTTGGTTCCAATCATCTTCGGTGTATCTAACAGAAAGCAGTACAGTCAGCTTGTGAGTGCATATTGATGTGAAACAAAGTACGATGATATAGGAGTGAAATTGAATACTTACACTACAGGGGATTTACGAGAATCAGTACTCATCACAGCTGCAACTGAAGAGGTAATGACGACCCGTTTGACAGAAGGGCTAATATTGATCACAAGTATATAAGCGAAGTTCGTTATCAAGGATATCAGAGAGGATGATTAGATAAGAAGCAAACCTACTTGTTCTTCTGGATACTCTTCAAGATACCAGTAGTACCTTTTGTAGCTGGACCGATGAGTTCTTGAGGATCTTTGACTCCTTCAGTGTAGAAAGGAGAAGCTAAATGGGCAACTCCATCTACACCTTTTACAGCTTCGTCAAATACGCCGTCCTGATGAAGATCAAAGAAACCGCACTTAGCTGAGTTTTTCACTCAATGGGTTGAATAACTGGTCTGGACGCAACAAGCTTACTGTTGTGATATCCTCAACGATGGCATACTCGAATTCACCTAAACCTTGGAAGATCTTTTTCAAGTATTCACCCTTTGCTTCTGATCTCACAGTCCCTCTAACTCGATAACCTTGTTGGAGAAGCTGTTTGGCAGTGTGAGATGCAATGAAGCCTGATGCTCCAGTAACCAAGATGAAATCTCCTTTTGTAATGACGCCCATCTTAATTTGTCTATAGATACGATAAGTTTTTGAGGATTATAAGATATGCAGACTGATATGGGGTAGAGAAAAGATAATAAACAAGAAAAACGAAGTCCTTTCACTTCTGTCGAGATGCTCAATACTACGATGACATCGATGACAACATAGTTGCTCATATCGTAGAGCACACTCTTTTTTTGCTCACCACCCACTCCACAGATCAATTCAGTTGATTCATTTGCCGATATCATTCACTTAAATGAACCTGAATCTACAATCGGCTGCAAGCGGTGACGTGCCCATTGGTTATTCATATGAACCGGTCTACACCGATAAGCTGAACGGGCTTAAGCGCGTGCTGCAAGCCTTTGGAACATTAGCCGCATAAAGCGGAAAGGGAAGAAAAGGATACATGCGTGCATTAGCGTCGGCAATCCTGACAGAGAACATCCAACCGTCTGCAGAATCATTGATAATTGAGTAAAAACGGGCCTGCATAAAGCTAAACACCTCTATAAGTGCTATTCGTGAAATCACATAGTCTGTTTCCGATTCGTCTCATATGGTAAAAAAGCTAGATAACGTCATTTAGCATGATTCGATAGCAGCAGAGGTACGATTACTCACCAATCGCTAAAGTTGATAACCAAGCTCCGCCCGCCTGTAATTCAATCGTGTTCCGCATCAGCCTCCATCTTAATTGAGCATTGCTCCATGACGGGAGAAGGACTCACGGCTAACCACAAGACACCGGGAGAATCTGATCCGTGGTAAACTGTTCCTCCAGCTACGGGCGCAAGGATACTAGCAATCCTACCTAGAGTGGAAAGCATACCACAAGCTGAACCTCTAAAGGTAGCAGGGAAAGCTTCCGGTGTATAGGCATAAAGTAAAGCAGCATATAGTGATTGGAACCAGTACTCCATCGCGTTAAATCCGATATTACCAGCTCGACTGTCGACAAGTTGATACTATGATTCCACTAGTTAGATATCTCGCAAGAGGGCATCGCAATTGACTAGTGGGACGTACTAAAGCAAGGGCTATACCCATGAGAGCTGAAGATATCACCATCATCCACCTTCTACCAAATTGCGAGAATCCTGTGACCCAAGCTGCTGCTAGTGTGGCAGTCACTCCTGGCAAGTCTGATCATGAATTGCACATTAGCCTGAACCGTGTCGATTACAACATGGATTTGGTGAAAAGAAAACATGATGAATCACTTACATATCCACACGTATGATCGATAAACATCGGCGACACTTCCATTCGCGTCGATGCCTTTTGCTTTGAGGATGAGTGGTAAGAAGTAACCGGCAAGAGAGAACGACCAGAAAAGTGCCATATACCTGTTATCGTTCATTGTTGTCAGCAATCCAACGGACCCATACAGATGTGTCATCTTCACAGATAAAACACGTGGATTCCATGATCTGAACTCACGCTATAGCGAGACTGACAAACAGCCATATATACATTTTCTCCTTGAATAAGCCTTTCAGATGACCGAAAGCTTTCTTGAATCCACCTATGGCGACATTCTTTGCAAGGTCGACTGTATCGGTATGTGCTTGACCCCCTATCAAAGGTGCTTGGGAACCGTAATTGGGAATTTGTTGTTCCTCAAATTCCAATGCTCTGAAATCTTCAAGTGTCAAAGATGGCGGTGGTCTTCTGTTAAACTTTGCTATTGAATGGATAACGTCTAAAGCGTGGGCGTCGTGACCCTTCGATAAGAGGTATTTGGGCGATTCTCGGAATTTGAAAATTGCGAATCGTAATAAGAAAATGGAGAGTGTCAGAATTCCTATGACAAGAATGGTATATCGCCTGACATCGAAATATCAGTGCTGAATGGGTTTAAATTGAGAAAGTGGAAGAGACTCACCATCCCATATTGTTAGATCTGCTGCAACAAGGAGCCTCACTGATATTGCAGGATCTGAGAGAACTGTCGCAGGAGTATTTCGGTATGAGTCCAAATGCTATGACGGATGCGGTGACGGTTCCTATAGGTTGAAAGGTAGATAAAGCCGCCAGCAGATATCTGTTCTTGGTGGGAAGGAATTCGAGTGTGAT
Source organism: Kwoniella shivajii (assembly GCF_035658355.1). Classification (NCBI taxonomy): domain Eukaryota; kingdom Fungi; phylum Basidiomycota; class Tremellomycetes; order Tremellales; family Cryptococcaceae; genus Kwoniella; species Kwoniella shivajii. Next base: position 640,525 of record NC_085914.1, read on the forward strand.
AGTAGCGTCAATCGGAACATTTCCACCCACTCCTAGTCCTATCATGGCAGATAAGAAACAGATGAAACCGTAATTTGATGGAGCTGCAAAGATGAATCCGAATATAGTTGAAAGTAAACAAGTCAAATTGAAACACCATCTTCTTCCTACAATATCAACTAATAAACCCCAACCAAAAGCACCTACACATAAACCAGTGTTAAAAGCAGTTGATAAATCACCTATTTCTGAATCTGGTATACCTAACTCTTGTTGAATCGCTGAACCAACTAATCCAAATGCTTGTGCCCAACACAAATCTAAGAAATAACCTAATCCACATAAAGTGAATATACACCATTGATATCTACCCATTCCCATTTGATCTAATTCTCTATTTATCAACACTGACTTCTTTTCATACAGACTCAATTCAGCGAACGTCTTATCTCCAACGATCGATTCATCAGGTATCAAACTTGCTAATTCGTCCACCTTGGCTCTGATTTCCTGTCTACTCATATTGGAAGATGAGCTTCCGCCACTGACCATATCTTCTGCTGTCTCGACATTTCTCAGTTTTGAAGGTGCCAGAGGTTTCCTCTCTGACATTGCGAGAAGTGGTATATCGTCTGTACTACTTGTGATATCTTCAAACTCGTCGTCCTCGTCCTTGTCGCCCTCTTCGTCGTTTCCTTTATCGATAAGAGTGAAAGGTGGAACAGGTCGGATATATTCCAATGGGAGATTCTCTGGGAGAGCGAAGACTTCTTCAAAGATTGCTTGAAAGAACGACAGGTTGATGACTACCCCTCGAGGGTGTAAACAGATGATAGGCAAAAAAGGTATACTTGTATTTGGGGTCAAAAGTATTCAATCAGGTGAAAAGTAATACTGGATATTTCATATATGAATACGGGTCGTGACTAACCTTTCTTATTTTGAATACTCAGAGTAAACAAGTTTAGGAAATATTTAGTCCAGACGCAATTACGGTCTTCATGAGACACAGAAAAGGTACAAGTTCCCATTTTGAATTACATTCGTCATGCATTTGCTATAAACAGAAAGTTTCACCTTTGTCTATCTCCCGTCTAGCTCCTGTTTACATGAACTTTCCTGTCTCTTTCGTAATAGCAAGAAGATGTAAGCACACGGTTGCACTTTGGGAGAAAGAAGAAGATCTCGTAAACAAAAGGCAGGAACCAATTCTCCCAACCAAAACGTCATATGCAAAAGGGCTCAATCGGGGAAACATGACCAAGGAGATGAAACTCAATCTCCGCCTTTTCCACGTGACTCCTTATTCACTTTTGATTGTTTGACATGCACGCGACGGGCTAAATTCCACATCGCGCTCCCGACCACTTTCAAGTAGAGAAAAGCTTCGAAGCGGCCTAATCAAGACTTGTAATCTGTGCAATGATCCCTAACAAGAGCTTCATGAAGGAACAGCGATAACGCTTCAAAATGTTGGAAGCGACCGTTCTGGGATCAGCTTCGACTCCTGGCCAATTGCTATACTCTCGGAGCGATGCCGGACCAAGTAGAGAGCCGTTGAGCAGGTTCCACTCCTTCTTCCAAGATCAACATCAACATGAGTCTCACAGACCATTAGGGAGAACTTTGCAGTCTATCGAGAATGATGATGATGGGACAAACGATGAGTGCTCGGAAGAGGAACTTGTATGGTACGGGAAATCAGTAGTATGGAGTCGAGGAAATGAAGTATATAGAAGATATACTTATGAACAAGAAAAGGAGGATGTATCAAAAGCCGTATTCGTTTGGTTCAAATCCGGTGATCAAAATACACAATCTTATCACAATAAAGGAAAACAACCTATCAACAAACCCAACTCTCTGGATGGTACTTTCGGTCCGTTCCATACATCTCAACATGAAAATTGGGGTATACCTAGATTATCTCCTTCATCTGGATCAAATCGACCTCGACTAGAGCGAACATTACTTGTTTTTCTTCAAACTCGAGCCCATGTCTATTTCTTTTCTGGTGAAGATGCTCTGATCAATCTGCCATTCGTCATTGATGATGCTTGGCCGATATCAGGAGGCGGTGTAATGGTTCAACGAGCGTTAGAGAAGCGAGAGTTGAGGAAATTGGGTCAAGACAAGATAAGTTCAGGAAGTGTATTGAGAGGTATGATGGATCAAACTTCAATGACAATTTTAGATGATTTGATAGATCTAGAAGATGATAACGCACCTCCAGCTCCAAGATTGTACACTCTTGGTAATCCTTTTGATGAGTTTAGGATGGTAACGGAAGGGAAAGTCGAAGATGGTTATGGTGAAAAACAAGGAAGAATAATATCTCAAATTCATTCCATCAGCTGCTCTTCATCTATCTTACATATTTCTCCGGGTCCATATCCCTTCATCATTGTCTATGATTGTCAATCAAATGAAATCGTGTTTTACCGCCAGACTAAAATTCCGGATCTACCTGATCTACCTGATCAACCAGTTCTCCCCTTCAACCCGCGTACTGCGAAACCCGAAGATATCCTTCGTCCACCTGAACCCCCGATACCTCAGGTTCCACCTCGTCCAGGACGACCCTCACTCCATCGCAACATGTCCTCATTTGGACCCACGACAGATAGGCGACTATCCGGAATTTCAGATCCACTTGATCGCACTCAGCGTAGAGCTCCTCGAATGTCTCGTGGATTAGCTCAAGAGCCTCCCATACCTACCGATGATCTCCAAGCTGCTCTGGATCCCATACCTTCCATTCCTCCCGCCACTACAACAAAAAGAAAAAGTAGAGGTATGTCCGTTCTGTCCACCGTCACAAGTGTGCAGGATGCGCATAGAAGGACATCAGGCTCCAATACATCATTCATGATTCATGACTTACACGACAAGCAGGGCAAGATGGGTTTACAAGCTGTTGCAGATCTAGATCTCAGGGAAACAACTATGATGATGGGTCTCGAAAGGGATGAAGTAGGAAAGAGGAGTGATATCGTACTGAGCAGAATATGGTCTTGGAAAGTTCCCAAGTAAGTCTATCTTTTGTTTCAATCGTTAACACCCTTCCGCTAACTTTGATGCAGTGCGGTGGAAGTAGAGGACATCTCAGTATTTCTTAGTGACGACCATTCTCCATCTTCGGTCACAATCAATATACATGTCATCCACTCACAGCACGGTTCTCGGCTTTATCGTTTCGACGCTCGACTACGCTCAACGCATTATCCTGATTACGCTATCACACCTGCATCCGTCATAGATTGCCTATCTGCAATTCCCGTCATCAGTACACGTCATAGGATCCGTGACATCTTGATCTTATCACCCACTGGATCCTTATCGCTGCTCACCAGTGGTGGCAGACCGATCGCATTTAAAATTCCGTCCGATACTACAGAAGGGCACGAAGACGTCACCAGAAAACTAGCGGCGAGCTTGAGAGTCGCCAGCGAAGGGAGACACGGTCGAATGAACACGGAAAGGAAGATTGTCAAGCTTATTGACGCTATTGGACCCAGATTCACTGTCATTTTTGAAGACGGAGAATCAGTTCGAGTTTCAGCAGATCTCCTCATCAAGCATCAATTGACAAAGCAGTGCATAGAAGCTTTATCCTGCGTTCTTCCCGCCCAAGAATTCTTCTACTTTAAGAGAGAATTCTTGGCTACGTTACAAACACTACCTAATTCACTTCGAAACGCAAGACCTGAGACTTGGAAAGTATTCGCAAATACCGTCCGAAATATGTTACAAATCGATGTCGAACCGCCGGCGAAGACGCCGTTCGAAGCGGTTTTGACAAACGGTCAATCATCTTCGGATCCAATCGCTCGTCGCTTGGCTCAGCGGTTATGTCAACAACGTTCAACTTCTTCTCATCTGACCGGAGCTCAGCTTATATGCGGCGAAACACTGCGAACATCAGACGCTGCCCCTGTCTTACTCGCATTACATCTTGTAGCTCAAGATCTGCGTCTTGTTTCCACTCGCAGTAGTGAGATCGAAGATCTCGTCAAGTTGATTTCGGATCTGGCAAGTGAAATTGGCAGAGGGGACTGGAAAGACTACTGGTTCAGAATTCTACCTCTAGAGATGACGCATATAAAGTCTACTCAAGGTGAGCTACGCGAATTCTTTCGGTGTACGGTATTTGAGCTGACCGTTGTTCAGAAGTCAAATATGATACCAGTCTTTTGGATCGATTCGATGCACCTCCCGATATCCTTACATATCTGTCTCGTCAACTGGTGACTCGCACCAAACCTTTCCCATCCTTCTCATCCCTACCGCTATTATTCAATCAAATATCGGAGTTAGGTCTTGTCAATCCATGCCGACAGACCGAACTCTTAACCTCCATCTACTCCTATTTCTCAGCTGATGAAACCATTTCTACGAAAGCGGCAAGAATTGTGAGATACATCGTACAGGCGGGACTGGATGACAAATGGATCTCTGATTTGCCCTACGGAATTGCCTTGCCCATCTGGGAAATGATACGGGTTTGTCAGTATAACCCACCTAGAAATTGGAACGCGAGGATGTACGAGATGGTTGGAAGATGGGATCTAGGTATCAGGGCGATTGGAGGTGAAACAAAGAACATAAGAGATGACTCAACGCTCGATCTTGGACCAGAACGGATTCCAACCATCAAAGAGCTCATGTGCTCTGATGAGGAGACGACGAATAAGAAGAAATCTCATCAGCCTACACTGCCGCATGTTCGATTTGGATCGGATCGACGTGTACAAGAAGTCGAGCGGATCATGCAAACTACCAGGGTCAGGACACTCTCGATCCAAGATCCGAAAGGCGCATCAGAAGCGGATATTGTGAGGTATCACCAAACTGTTGTCAACACCATTGCCAATAGGACTTTATCTATTCCTGTCGGGCAAGGAATGTTCGAGTTCGGAACTCGATCAACCAATATTACTGATATCTGGAACATCCCTCTGATCGAGCTGTCCGTCAAAGTCGGTCCCGGTAAACCATTACTCAAAGCTGAAATTGTATCTGACAGCGCAGAATGGCCATGCTTCCATAACGGTGTCGCGGCAGGTTTAGCTATTTCACCGGAATGTAAAGGAATCGATAGTTCTTGGATCGTTTTCAACAGACCTAACGTCCTTAATGCGGAACATGGTGGTTTCCTTCTCGGTCTAGGTCTGACAGGTCATCTCAAGTCTCTAACGACATACCACGCGTATCCACTCATGGAACCAAGACATGATTTCACGTCTGTTGGTTTACTATTAGGTCTGGCGTGTTCTTATGCTGGAAGTGAGGATCTCTTGGTCACCAAGGTCCTCTCCCTACACACGCACGCACTCCTACCTATGGGTTCAATGGAATTGAATGCTTCACCGATAATCCAATCTTCAGCTCTCGTGGGTCTTGGTCTGGTCTATGCTGGGAGTAAGAACCTACGTATGGCGGAAGTAGCCCTCAATGAGGTTGGTAGAAAAGAAATGGTCAACGTGGACGGATTTGCGGACTATCAGGAATCGTATTCATTTTCCGCTGCTATGGCATTTGGACTGATCATGCTTGGTCGAGGAGGAAAGACTACCTCGGAAGTAGATCGTAGAATGCTTACACAACTCAGAAGGTGTATCATCGGTGATATCTCGGTTACTCAGGCGTCAAAGAACCGAAATACCGCTTCGAATATCGACAATAACCTTACCGGTCCAGGAGCGACTCTCGCTTTGGGTCTCATGTATCTCAAGACTGGTAGAAAGGACATTGCTGATATGATCTCAATCCCCCAAACCACGTTTGATCTCGATCAAGTACGACCCGACCTACTTCTCCTCCGGATATTCGCAAGATCATTGATTCTGTGGGATGAAATCACTCCTACTATGGGATGGATCGAGGATCAGCTTCCATCATTCATACGATCCGCGAATAAAGGCCATAAAAGAAATAACAATATGGAGTTGGCTACTGAATTGGCATATCTCAACATTGTTTCAGGAGCGTGTTTTGCTATTGGTATCAAATATGCTGGAACCGCAACAGAACTCGCACATAACAATCTCATGACTTTCTTCGGGGTTTTATCAAGGGCTGCTACTGGACAAAGCATGACTTACGAAGGAAGAATAAGACGCACAGCTGCTAGACAAGGATTGAATGTGGTCACTTTAGCTTTGGCGATGGTGATGTCTGGTACAGGGGAATTGAGTGTATTGAGAAGATTAAGAGTATCGCATGGACAAGAAGGTGCAGGTGTGACATACGGCAGTCATATGGCCATGCATATGGCATTGGGGATGTTGTTCTTAGGAAGAGGTCATTATACACTCGGTAATTCAAACTTGGCAATAGCGGTAATGAGTATATCATTCTTCCCAAGATTCCTAAATTCACCAGGTGATAACAAATCTTACCCTCAAGCCTTTAGACATTTATGGGCATTGGCGGTTGAACCTCGATGTTTAATTGCGAAAGATATAGATACGTTGGAAACTGTCTATTTACCTGTCAAACTTCGATTGAAAGAAAATACCATCATACGTCAACAGAGTTTGATTTCACCCACCTTGATATCACCTTTCGAAAACATAGTGTCAATAGAAGTTGATTCACCTAGATATTGGCCTATAACTTATGATTTATCAAACACGAATTCTCAAGATAAGTGGAATTTGATTAAGACTAGGACTATTTACGTTAAAAGAAAATTAGGCTTCTTAGATTACAATTCAGATCCGAAAGGAAATAGAAGTATTTTCGTCAGAGCAGGTTCGATGACTGGAATTGATCTACATTATGATTTAATATCACATTCTTCACCTCCCACAATCAATTCCTTGGAAGCTCAGAATCTGATCAAAGCTCATTCAGGTCAATCGAATTTAATCTCCTTGTCAAAGTTGTTCAATCATCATTCAAATCAATTAGATGAATTCATAAGGACAATATCATTGGAATGTCTTTCATTAGATAAACCACATTTAATATCGATCTATTTATCAATGTTCATGACTTTGAAGAAAGATGGTTCGATAGAAGATTTGAATCAACTTGGGTTTATGAAATCGTTTTATTCGGATATATACGACAAAACGTTTGCAAGTTCAGGATCAGGATCAGGATCAGGATCATCAAGTAATGCGGAAAAACGTTTCGCGTTGATACGGCCCAGTTTCGTCTCCTCATTATTGAGATCACTTACGTCCACATCTTCCGAAAATGAAGAGTCAATCATCGCAAGCTATCTGACCGAGGACTCAACACCCTCTTCTGAGGAAATTGGGAACAAAGATGGGAAAAGTCTGTCAAGATGGATACTGAAAAATCGTGTTCCTCCTCTTCCATTGCTGCAACTTATGAGGAACAAAGTGCGACAAAGTGCGATCGACCGCGATGTTCTGGAGCTGAAGATTAGAGACGTCGCGGAGGTATATAGGAGGCGGATCGAGGGTGGATACGATGAAGATCAGGGGATCAACTTGGGTCAAGGAGGATGGAAGGTGGAGAGTGTAAGACAGGCAATCAAACTATGGACCGAGTAGAAGCGGGGGAGGGGCCCGAGGGGTCCAGGGAAGAAGGCAGTTAAAGATAATTAAGGACATGGGGCAAGGGGGAGCGAAGAGGGAGAGAAGAAGGGGAAGGGGGTGGAGAGAGAAGGATTGATCGTAATCCTCCTTCAAGTGATCACACGAAACATAATGACTAATGTAGTAAAACGTGAAATTCATGCATGATCATAATGACATATCTACAAGATGTGATGCTACAATACGGTGAAGTACAATGATCAAATAATCGCTTTCCAAGAGACAAACACGCATACAATAACCTCTTTCAAAGATCCAACTTCTTACGTGCAAACCAAACCGTCGTTCGACGCAAACACATTCCTACTTTCTCAACGATACATATATCACCAAATCGTCTTCGCCCTACAAGGTAGTGGGGATAATTCAATAGATAGCATGCCCATCGGAAGTGGTATGTGCTTTGATGACGGTTGAAGTCAAAGGTTTGTTTGGAGCTTCAGCCATACATTCCGAACAATGATAATCGTAAATATGATTTTTGAGATTCAAGATTGTGAATGATGATTTATTGGATTTTACGCAACCTGGACATGCGAATGGGAGGCACTGCAAAATGAGTTACATGTCAGCAGCTGCATTGTCGATACAGTGAATATGTTGGGAACGCGATTTTGGTTCAGGTGGCAAATGATGAATGAATGAATGAATGAGAATATAGATCGAGACTCACGTTGACATGACAGTGGACTTCGTTGGCAGCAGGGGTAGAAGCGAGAGGTCCGTGACAAAGCTATAAATGATTGATACGTAGATTAGTCTAAAAATTCTATGTAATACTGAAAGTTGAGGTAGTCTATGACATGGGATTTAGTAAACTCACTTTACAAGAAGGAGACATTGTTATTGGAGTTAAATTTATCTGAGGGCTTAATAGCGTCAAGCTAAGAGGTATAATCAAGTTTGAAAAGAAAAAAAGTAATCTGTTTAATTTATTGCTAGAACTGTTGAATACCAAATAATGGGAATGGGAAGAAAATGAGACGTGAGTTGACCTGTCCAAGAAGGGTTTTATATACCATTATAATTGTACTGCTCAGATGGTGGTTTGGCTTGATGTCGATGAGACAGTTTGACCTCGGACCGTCCTTTCAGCAAATTAACCCGGCTCCGCCTTGACAAAGTATAATGGTACGAGTACATAACACATAATACACTGAACCGATCATATCGGATTGATTTACAATGATGAAAGGGTCATCACCTGGTCCATTGTAACGCTCAGTGATCGTAACTGATATGATACAAAGTAGGAAGTATCAGATTGAAATCAAATTCATGTTGAAGCTCGTCTGGCCATCAAAGGTTGAAAAGAGAGGATAGAGAGTGAGTGGGGAAGGAGGGTCAAAGGGTGGGATTGATGCTCGGACCAAAGGAACTGGCTGTGTATAGTGTATCACATAAATAACACGATCAGGGTAAATTACAGTCCGGACTAAGTATACAAAACATCCTTTCTTTACGGTTATCCTTCATCGTACTATACAGAGTGAGAACCAGGTACCATCACCATATACTAGAGTGGGGGGGAAGATGTACGTTTTATGTGGAACATTGATGCGTGATGATCGGAATATCCAAACAGAGCTGACCTTTCATACACTCGCTCAGCTGATGTAGCCTGCATGCTTTTACGAGCGATGATACATATGATGAATAACCGGAATCATGATGGGCATAGAAGAGAACAGGATGATCGACTATTGATTGTACTACAGTATCATCAAGCCACCGCCACCCGTTTCTCATGGGCGATTGAGCTGTGATAGACAAGTGAAAGCACATTACATCCTTTCCCCGGCAGCGGTCTGGTATGATCAATTAAACGTGGAAGTCCCTTCTTATTTAGAAGAGATCGCATTAACAGTCACAGGACACAGGTCTTGCTTCCGATGCTGATGTTGGGAATTTAATGCATAGTGATATGATACAAACAAATATGGTGTCACCGGTGTACTTGATTCTCGATACAGCACACAGCTTCTCCCGAAGTTTCACTGGAGAACTCTGAAAAGGTCCAACCACATAATCAGATCCTCTTTCGTTGTCTATTCCACCTTCCGCTTCTTGGCTTTATCTTTTTGAGCTGCTTTCTTCCGTTTATTCCTTTCCAATTGAGCTTGAGTCTTCTCTTTGTTCATTTCAACCTCTATCTCTTCTATGCCTTTCACAACTTCTACCTTGCTTTCTAATGCTGAAATCGAATCCGATTCACCTTGTTCCCCGCCTTGGTCATCTTCAGTTTCGTCTCTGTCACGTTTATTGGATTTCGACTTTATCGTACTGGATTTGCTACTGGCATTGGATTTAACGGATAAACCTGATGGATCTCTTATGAAACATGATACGAAAAACCCATTCGTCTTGTCTTCTGGTAAACAACGAATGACACCTTGTGCCAGGTCTGTTGATAGTCAAAAAAGGATATCAGCTGGATTAGTCATTTCTCGAGAATCACTGATTGGATTGTGGAGCATACCTTTATCACCTCCCATCTCTTCCTCCCTCCCTCTCCTTTCCCATGAAGGTATAACTTGATCCCTAGGTGCCAATTTCCATCCTCGTTCTTTGGCGATCTTCGATTGTAAAGCAGACATCACAACTCTTTCATCTTCTTCGGGATGAATGGAGCATGTTGAATAGACTATCCTTTTCACTGACGTGACTATGAGAGATTGGTCAGCCTGCCTTCTGAACAAGCTTGGTTGTAGAGGAAAGGATGATCAAGAAGAGAAAAACAACTTACACTTGAAAGCGTGTAAGATCATTTGCAGTTGGAAAGAAGCCAATTTCTCCAATCGTTCACTTTTCGAATCCGATTCTTCGGCTTCTAATAGACACATTCAATCGAGCTTGTTTAGCTTACCCGAAAAATGGTAGATGGTAGATCGAAGCAGGAGACACTCACCATTTTCAACCAAATAGTCTAAACGGTTTACGATTCCAGATCCAGAACAACTTGGGTCTAACAATCTATTCCAAGGTCAGGTCAAGTCATCATCAGCTTTGAAAGCGAGAACTCATCAAATGTATCATCACAGCAGGTTGAAGATATACTCACATCCTGGTGACTTTACTATACACCTCGTTGTTGGGATCAGACTCCAAGAAATCGGCTCTTTGAGCTTTGACATTTCTACAATGAGCTTTCTCGAGCATCCGAATCAAGGTGTTATATCGGTTGGGCGACCGTTCAAAAGCGTGTAACTAAGTTGTCGAAGATTTACAACTCAACTGAAAATAGAGGGAATATATTATAATGAATTGCGAGACTCACCTTTCCTCGATTTGACATCATGGCTGATACGTAACTCGTTTTGTTACCTGGAGCAGCGCTATAAAAGGTCATCAGCACTCAATGCATTCTGAAGAGCATCTCTGAATGGATAAACCCCTTTAGTGCCAGCAATTTGCGATGCAATCGCTGTTCTGACTCACGTAGCATCGATACATTCGCCTTCATTCGCTTCCCACCCTTCCATCAACACTTTAGCGGGCATACAACTTGCTTTATCTTGTAAGATGATTCCACCTTTTTCATACCATTCATCTTTTAACCACCAATTCGTATTTCCTTGAAACGTCAATAACACATCCTTCAAATGTATATCCAAGAAGTAATTCTTCGGTGGAATTGGATATATAGGTTGATCTAATTTTTCGTATCCTAACTTGTGTAAATGTTGAAATAGATCTTTCAATTTCTTTCCAGAGTTAGGATTATATCTTATATATCTTATAATTTCGATCGGACTATCTCCAGAAGGATTATTGGATCTTGCGAGATCTTCTTTTCGTGATTTGCCAAGTTTGATTTGTATCTTGACTAATTCAGCTTTCAATCTCGCTTGATGTTTCAATACAGCTGGCTTGGGTGGCCATAGATCTGATGCTTCGATCTTGTTTTTAGTGGAGAATAACAGATCGTGTAAGAGGACTAGAAGAAGCGATTGAGATGAAGGTGCTGATCTAGGTACTTTTCGAGGAAACGTAAGTTTTTCAAGGGAAAGTAGGGGTACCGTAGTGAGAAGTTGAAGAAGTACAGGTTTGTCTAGTGATGAACTAGTATGTTAGTTGACGAAGATCATTCTCGTTATATAGGTTGTTGAGTAATAGATAAGACGTACATTTCAATGTCTCAATCACCACTTAGACGACAAGATAAATACAGTCAGCTCATGCTTGGAAGTCCTTGTGATAACGTTGCAATCAATGTACTCACAAGCCAAGATCCGTTTACCTTCTCCAGGAGTAGATTTTATACCTGAAGCAGCTAAAGACCCTTTGACGGAACCTTGATTTTTGTCCAAGTGATCGAGAGCCAGAGCAGCTGATTTATAAAAATTCATATTGGAACAGCTGAACTTGAAACGGAAAGTGCCGGCTCGATACTATCTATGCAATAAAATAGGAACCACAGATGCTTCTCGTTGTAGCTGAATAAGTGGAATTGAATATACATGAGCATTTGTGGAAAGATCTAACACGAATTAAACTATGGAATAGGCGTACAAGCTTCTTGATACGCAAATACCCAAATCTTATCTAATATAACCTTTCTCGCTATTTGATATTTGAAGAGTGAATCGTTTATCTAATATGGCTGTATAATCAGCTCATACGTTCCCTCTGATTATACAATACAGTACGAATACGAGGAATGGAGAGTTCAGGAAGTATGGATAAGGTTGTCTAAACATTAATTTGTTTCTGATAATGTAGATAAGATATTTGATCATCATTACGAAGAGCGATGGTGGGAGTTTCATGAGAGTATATACTGAGAATATGTCTGGATGATATTGAAAAGGTACTCACATACTGACTGGATTCCAGTAGTGCGCAAGTTATGAAATTATGGATTGCAACGGACTAAACAGACAGATGAATTAAAGATGAATAGAGAGAAGGAAAAGAAACGAATGATAGAAATTCAACGACCCAGAATGAAATTGCAAAAATATCACAACTTTTTTTGGACTGGAATGACTCGTTACGTAAACAAATATGAAACGCGTCTTTGCGAGTCTGTGCGAGAAAGTCAAGGATGAAGTAACAACAACAACAACAACAATCAAACTGCTCAATCAGAGTCATCAGCTATTATATCGAAATCTATCAAGCGTGTGCGCTCAAGTCGTCTAGAAATTACCTTTAAGTCTTACTCTAAAGTTCTTAAGCGCCTCTGTGCTTCAAAAGTGGAAAGAGAGTAGAACAAGTGTAAAACATGGTAAATTTACAGGACATCCTGCTTTCCCGGAAGATGCTTGCTCACCTCGTCTCTTTTGATAGTCAAAGTCAGCCATGCTAGGTCGAGGACTTCCGCCTGGAGCTCAAAGCTCACAAGGACGCAGAGAACCCTCCGGAGGAGCGTTTACGATGTTCACGCCTCAGCAAGTCAAACAGTTCAAAGAGGCTTTCACTATGATTGATCAGGATGGCGATGGTAGGGTGTCGGAAGGTGATTTGAAATTGATGCTGAGCAATCTCGGTAAGTCATTGTTCACTCCGTCACACCAATTCTATTCGTCCATTACAAATGTCACGGAAATGACATGTGATGACACCTCTCCATTACGAGCTTTTTGTCGTTTTCGAGAGAATTCCTAATTTCAACTGATATTGAAACAGGCCAAACTCCAACACCTCAACTACTTTCTTCCCTTCTCACTTCAAGACCAGGAAACGTGAAAGGTTCAGCATCGGAAGGAATCAACTTCACTCAATTTTTAAGTATGATGGGTGAACACTTGATTCAATTGGATAACGAACAAGAATTGGTTGATGCTTTCGCATGTTTCGATGAAGGAGATAAAGGTTTTGTGGACGTCAAAGAAGTGAGGAAATGGTTGGGCGAGATGGGAGATAGGATGTCTGAGGAGGAAGTGAGTTTTATGAACGATTGGGTCATTTTTATTCCAAGAGTCCGCTAATATTTCTGAGGATCAGATCGAAAGACTGTTCTCCGGCCCATTCACAGATCGTCAAGGTCGTTTCAACTATCTCGAATTCGCAAAAGTACTTCGAGTGAATGATGGTGAACAAGAGAGAGAGGATAAATTATCCACTTGAAGGTATTTGTCCCTCCAATTCATGTATAATTACCATCTCTTTACTTTATACAAAATGTCTTCAATCTTGTCCTCGGTGATAAAGTGTATACTATGTAATATCACATCTGTTGTAATGCATGATGTCTATAGAAGCACCTTTCAGATTTGATCACGACTCCAAGATCAGGTGAGAAGCACTATTGTATTATGATCATCCAAGCAAATACGAAAAAGAATAAACACATCGGATAAACAGCCAAGAAAGTTCGAGTTTCAGGAAGTCGTGTACCCGTGAAGAAATTCATTGATGCTAAAGGAAACAGTCAGCAGGACGCCATGGTAGACAGTGGAGTCTCGAATATTGATGAAGCTGATATGGTTTGGAGATGCGTATCATCACTCACCCCAAACGGACCATGCCCAACATCCTAAACTGACTGGTATTCTGACAAACAGAGTATGTACGAGTAGAGATATTATTGAGGCTAAAAGAATGGGAGCGAGGGCATATCCTAGTACACACTATACACGATGTAAGCACACTTCCGCCGAGAGGAGATCAAGTAATTGAATCAATGACTCACGAGACTTTGAAAGAACGATCTGTAAAGTAAGCAAGTTGATCAGCTAAGCTTCTGTCGGCATCCGTACTGGCTGTCTCCAACTTACACTTTCCCACCTAGCAGTTTCGAATTTATCGTAACTACAACTGAACCGATAGTCACCAGAGATATAACCAAGGAGAAGACCTGCATGGATTGTTCTTGTGGTGCCTATAATCAACATGAGCATACATCAGTCATTGTAGATTCTTCATACAGTCAAAACAGACAGGATGAAGGCAAAGTAATCACTTACATCGATGGAGAGGATGATAGCTAAAGTCAGACAGATCACCAATGGACCCCATAAGTCCCAATCTCTCAGTAGTTGATTATTCCCACTGCCTTTTGGCGGATAAAGAACTTGAAGCAACTTCGCATAAATCGAGTTTAGATCTCTCATCTGAACACATTAGCATATTTGAGATTAGCTTGATCGACTACGAACGTGCGAGGGACAAGGAAGACTCACGATGGTTGTAGAGACTGGTTCATCTAGAGTTGATTCACCCGTATACCTGGTTTCAGTCTTCACCCCACCCCATCCTCTCTCTGTACGAGGCTGTGAGGTTTGTCCTATACGACCGGATACGCCTGAAGGATTCGAAGGTCCAGCTTGAGGTTGAGGAGATATAGGTGGCTGGGAGGAAGATCCAACTGGATTCGGATGGGAGAAAGAGAGAGCTTCGAGATCCTCATCGTCTGCTTGACTGAAATGTTACCATCAGTTTCAACTTTTATTGTGAACTCAAGCCTCGGTGGGTGATTCCGTAAAGACGGTGAAAGCGGGATAGGCAGTAGAGAGAATCCTTTTATAAGATTTTATTACGTACATGATCTGATGAGAAGGGGTACCTATCCTGTCGTAGGACATCTTGGCTTCCGTCTACGATTGTATTTGGCTATGCTATTAGTGACACAATGATACAGATACGACCTTGAGATATAACAACACGATATGACGATGTTTTGAACACATTCAACGCGACCAACTCCATAACATACCGCGGAGGATAATAGGCGTCTGCGAACGATCGGGATACTCAGCCCCGCATAGGCACAGATCTACAGCAATATCAGCATTCGTGCGCCTATCTTGTGATGTTGCTGTCCGGCCCAAATGTGGTCTCGAATAAACCGAATGTTATCGTCTTTTGCCATCCATTTCTTTTGTAATTTCACATAAGCCTCGTAAATCAACTAAAGGTCTCGCCAACATGGTCTTAGCAGATTTAGGAGCAAGGCTGCATGGTGCCTTGAATCAACTATCAAGAGCTTCTGTGGTGGATGATCGAGTAAGCGCTTTCCGCGGTCCAAGCAGATCACATTCTGACACCAATGCTAACATCAATACTTAGGTAATCGATGCTTTACTCAAAGAACTATGTGCGGCCTTACTAGAGGCAGATGTCAATGTGAAGCTGGTATCGCAACTGCGGACGAAAGTGAAAGCTAAAGTCAGTCAGCTTCCCTTTGGCTCTGTCCCATACACAATTAAGTTGACATGAAGCGGTTTTTGCTATATCTGTAGGTAAAGAAGAGTTTGGAGGAAGCTGAGAAAGCAGGTGGAAGAGAAGCAAATAAGAAGAATGTGGTTCAAAAGGTTAGCTTGATGTCTCGCAACCGCCAGGATGTGGAAATAAGCTGACGATATGGTAACGATGACAGGCAGTATTTGACGAATTAGTAGCCTTGGTGGATCCTGGTGTGGAACCTTATAAACCTGTAAAAGGAAAAACAAATGTTTTGATGGCTGTTGGTATACAGGGTGCGGGAAAGACTACGACATGTACGAAATTGGCCGTACATTACGCTAGAAGAGGAATGAAGACAGGTCTTGTATGTGCAGATACCTTCAGAGCTGGTGCTTTTGATCAACTGAAACAGTTAGTATTTCAGCTCATTTATACACGGCTATGGAAAATCGCTAACATCAGAATGCTCTCTTAGAAATGCTACAAAAGCCAAAATTCCCTTCTATGGTAGTTATACAGAAACAGATCCCGTTGCTATAGCTTCTTTAGGTGTGGAGAAGTTCAGAAAAGGTAACTCGTCAAATCAATTCTTCGCTAGGATAATCAGCTAATTGACATGGTTGTAGAACGATTCGACGTTATCATTGTCGATACCTCGGGTCGACATAAGCAAGAATCAGAATTATTTGAAGAGATGGTAGCTATTTCAGAAGCTGTAAAACCGGATATGACCATCATGGTTTTGGACGCTTCAATAGGTCAAGCTGCAGAAGGACAAAGTAGAGCATTTAAAGACAGTGCAGATTTCGGTGCTATCATAGTGACGAAACTAGATGGTCACGCTAAAGGTGGTGGTGCCATTTCTGCGTAAGTCAATTCGCTATTCTTCGATTAGCCTTTGCATTGCATTGACAAGATTGATGTAGTGTTGCGGTAACAAAAACTCCTATAATATTCCTTGGTACTGGAGAGCATTTACATGATCTGGAAAAATTTGCACCGCAACCTTTTGTTTCTAAATTATTGGGTATGGGAGATGTACAAGGATTAGTAGAGCATATGTGAGTTTATCTCATCCTTCCTTGCACTACGAAGGAAATTTCGTTTGCTGATACGGTGAGGTTACTGGATGAAACAGGCAAGACATGGCAAGAGCCAATCCAGATAGACAAAAGGACTTAGCTAAGAAGTTAGAACAAGGTAAATTCACAATCAGAGATTGGAAAGATCAATTATCGAATATAATGTCAATGGGATCATTATCAAAAATCGCTTCAATGATACCTGGTATGCCAGCTGGAATGATGGATGGCGGTGAAGAAGAAGCTGGTGCGAAATTGAAGAGAATGATTTACATAACGGATGCTATGAGAACCGATGAATTGGATTCCGATGGTTTGATCTTTGTAAGTTGGTTGTTTCGTACATTTCCCTCTTTCTCTAATCACCTCTCCCCCCTTCCCCCAGTGCGATCACCTGAATATGCCCGAGACTTGAAGCTGACCAGTAGTATTCAGGTGAGCTTCGATAAAGCTGGTAATCCTATAGGCCTCAATCGGCGAGCGAAGCGTGTGGCTAGAGGAAGTGGAACAAGTGTGAGAGAAGTCGAGGAGTTATTGGCCCAAGCTAGGATGATGGCCGGCATGGCTAAACAAGCGGGCGGCGCAAATGGATGGATGTCAGCTATGCAGAAAATGCAAGCTGCCGCAGGAGGTAAACCTCTAGGACCCAACGGTCAGCCTAGTCCTGCGCAAATCGAAGCCATGAGAGTGAGTAGACCTTCGTTTTCGGTGACTGTGAATGTGTTTCCTCATCTCTATCACATCACTGCTCCCTGCCCACTCACCTTATCTTCGATCCTCCTTTTCCTTCCGTGCCTACACCCTCCCCGTCCCCTTCGCTCCGGCCTCCTCTCAGTTTATCTTTCCGCTTCCTTCCATTTTTCCGCCTCCTCTTCCTTCCAATCTCACTTCCTTACTGCTTCCCCGCTCGTCTCCTCCCCCCTACTTTTGCACGCATGCTTTAGCTGACTGAACTCCCTGTTGCAGAAAGCAATGCCTCCAGAGCTCATGAAAAAGATCCGTGCTGCTGGACCTCAAGGTGCTCAGAAGATGATGCAAGATATGATGGGAGGCATTGGCGGTGCAGGAGGACCCGGAGGAATGGACATGGGCTCAATGATGCGGAGCATGATGGGCGGAGGAGGCGGAGGTGGGGGCGGAATGCCTGATATGAGTCAGATGGGCGAAATGATGAAGAGTATGGGAATGGGCGGTGGAGGTGGCGGTGGCGGTGGAATGCCAGGTTAGTCAAATTCGATTACCCGATTGCACTAGCTAATCACATGATGATTAAGATATGAGTCAACTTATGAAGATGATGGGACGAGGTTAATATTAGATCTTGAATCATTATGAATGGGTACAGCATATCCTCCTGATTGGTTTTGCTCGCCTTGGAATTTGGGTAGTAGTACTGCGACACCAGCTCACAACAGGTAAAGACATATCTCCATATAGTAGCATTCCTCATTGTGATAATTATCTTGCAATATGTACAAAATATCAAGATGCAGGTTTTATGAGCATATGTGATGGCATTTCCTGGAAGGGTGTAGTGTGTGTTTGGAGCTTAGATTATTCATGTGTGTCTCGGGTATGAGTGAAGTGTCACTTCACCTGTCCGCTTATAATGTACGGACCTTACGATCTCACTATCAGGCCCACGATGATTATCGCCTCTTACATGCTGAAAAGGGCTATTGACTGGGCTTCAGCCAGCTTCACCGTTGAGTCCTGAATTGGCTGAGATCCCGCTTTTCTTCAGAAGACCCGGGAAAGTAGAGACTATAGATATCTCAGATCCAGTGATAAGAACTAGAATGGATGTGGTCCAAGCTTGGGCAAGTAGTCTACCACCTACTACCAAGCTCAACCATACCAAGGTCAACCCCTCATACGCCTACGTAGTTCATGATTTAGACAAAATAGTCCACTTCAATATGCACGTAGTGGGATGCAGATGAGAAGACGGAAATCTAGTGAGGACTTTGATTCGAATCATCTTCCCCGAACAAATCACAAGCTGATTATACATGTATGTGAAACGATCGTAGATCCACCGGAAAGTTATTGTGAAACTGTGGCAAAACTCATTGTACCGATGCCTGTTATTGTAATGATTCGTCGAGTTTCGTGAGGATTGCTTTCACGGGATGGCGAGCGCTGCGACGGTCCAAGAGATTGCTTATCAAGGTACCTGACTCGTAACATCGGTGCGAAATATATGCCTATGAAATTGCTGATCTTGGATATGTGCTGTATTGTATTGTAGTGGCAACAGATACTGGGTAGATACGATTGCTCTGCTTATCCGAACGTGCTTGATTATGCATCTGCTGGTACTGTGATCGAGCAAGTCGATTGTTACTGACAATTTATTTTTACAGGCAAAACTCATGGATTCATAGATGGAATTCAAGAGGCAATTAACGCCTTAGTAACATTTGAAAAAGCAGGGGATCTCACCGACGACAGGGCAACATGGCAAGTTGCATATTTCGACAGAGTATCCAGTATAAATATTTCATCGTATTAACCGCCATCCTAGATAATGATAATCTTGATGAGGTACAGCTCGAAGCAGAATATTCTCCCACCCACCTACTTGAAATCCATTAGAAATAAGAAATGAGTGAATTCGAATCCGATGAACCAGCGGTACTATCTGTGGACATGGTTTTGAAATCGAATCAATTGGTCAGAGGTAGTCAGCCGATTTGGCATTGAAGTGTATACAGTGCCAGTACATCGTTTTTCGCATCCCTCCTCAACAGTGCGAGTACCGCAGTCTCATACTGCATTGACAATATCTCCACGCGATCAAGTGCATGTTTTTGCCCTGCATATCAATTCATCCGTGACCAAGGGCAAACTGGATGTCACACGCGCATCAGGAGAAATTCAAGTCATCCTCTATTCTCCTTTGGCTGTCATGCTTGCAATATCAACTATCCAATTGTATGAACTATTTCTATTGATGTCTAATATATAAATCAATCTCAGAACTACACTTGTATCGCTATTACGTGTCAAGCAGGAAATGCATGCTCCTGTCTTTCTTCAATGGTTGCAACGCCACCGATAGGGTGCAGTATTACTATACGCGGGCATGTGCTGACCATATGTAGTTATAGCGGTCACAACGATGCATATCCCTCGATCATTCGCCCCATCACTGACCGTATTACAGTCATCTCTTCAACATACAATCTTCATGTAACCAGAAGGCAATTTGGGTCATTCTTCCTTATACTTGATCAATCTTCTACAGTCGCAAAAAACGAAAAGCATCAGCTTCGCTACTGTACGAGTACCAAAGAGAGTGAAACAGAAGCTATAGTGATAGTAAATTCACAAAGTAATTGTCAAGCCACTCTCGACTAAATTCAGGTTCCTCTGCATCTCCACATCCATCTTCTTTGACACAACCATCTCCGCCACAAACTACATTGACGATCTTGATCATTTCTTCTGTGGTCTCCTCACCCAAGCTATTGATAAATGGAGGGGTCGTGAGTAATTCCATGGAATGAGCTGTAGGAGAGGTATTGGATTTCAGGTGTTGAGCGTAGCACTACAACAATCACAATGTAATGTATCAGTCGATCAACCGTTTCAACTCAGACACCTCAGTGCAGAATCCACGAGTATGATAAACTTGGATCTCTTGGCAGAAGGAAAAAAGGGGGGAGATCACTAACAGTCATACGATAAAGAATATCTTTATCTTCCAATTTATCGATATCAGCTTTTTCATCATATATTAACCAGTAAAATGGCCCGGCTTGCTTCCATCGATCCTCTGTAGTCTCTACAGGATCGAATTTGAACTGATGAGTGGTACTTTTAGATCCATCACCGAAAAAAGTATCCTCTTCTTTATTGCCATTAATGTATTTGGTATGAGCTGGAAATTGTACATCAACTTTAATTTGAGCTTGTTCTAGTGATGCAACATCTTCAACTACGTTGAGTAAAGTGGGTGAAGCAGATGTTAATACTGTCAAAGTAGTCAAAATCGCCAAGTATTTAGTAAACATTTCGTCCGGTCTTGATCTGTCTAGATACTGCAGGATATAAATTTCTGGAGCAGCGAATATAATTGTTGAGAACTGTTAGTACACGACTTCAATAGATATTGACAATTCGAGAAAGCAAAATTGAGTCGAAAGATTCCTCGCCTGAATGAGGAACAGACAACGGAAGTTATCTTGCCAATTTGACGGTTTTATACACTTTAGACAATCTCGATATGTTCCGTTCGTATCATCACGCCCCATTCGAAACAGTTACATACCATTCATACATCCCTCCTTGATGATCAACAGCAATTCATGCAAATCCTCTCCGCGTCTTCCCGTGTATCAGACTGGTTGGGCTCACTCACGTACAGTGAGATTAAAGGAGTGCGGCAATTGGTAACGGTTTCCCCTGATATATTCGATCGCATGTCATATCGAGACGGAGGGGATTGGTCCTAAATGGATTGTATAATGAAAAGATCTTCCTCAGACAAAGAGCATGACCTGTATCTTCCCCTTCATGTTGATTGTAGCCGGACAATCATATTCTTCGTGCCGGTATCAGTGACAAAGTTGGCTATGTTAAGGAATCACTTGCCTCATAATTTGCATACCACCGAAACATGCTCATAGGATAGACAAATGTCACATAAGAACGCAGACTGCTCAGACTTGATGTGGTAATCAGAAAAGCAAATTACAATCCTGTACTTCCTGTCATCATATAAATCCACATGTGACTGCATACTATAATGACTCATTGTCTCGTCCAAAATTCTACTCGAATCGTCACGTCGGCAATGGATGTCAGTGACTCTTATAGGCCGTGTATCGCGTTGGAATCATTCCGGCGCCTATGCCGTATGGAATATGGTCAGTAGGAGGCATGGAAGACTGGAGATTCACGAAATGTCTAGCTTGACTCACGTAGTACTTAACAAGGTAAGCTTCGTCAAATTGAGGAATTTGTTCTTCACCACATCCGCCATCCTTGACACAATCCCCAGCACAGCTTGCCCTAATACTTTGAACAAGTACTTTGTCTTTCTGTTCCTCTATATCGTGGACATATGGAGGCGTAGTGTTCAAGTCAAATTGATATAACTTGTCATCACTGACTGTCAAGTGTTGTACGGAGCACTGGAGGGATTGGAAGTATCATAACAAACGAGTTAGTGATAACAAGGGGTTATACGATAAGAGGAAAATAAAGAGAACTTACATTCATATTGTAACTTAGAGAATATCAGTATCTTGTAATTTCTCGAGATTGGCTTTTTTGTCATAAAGTACCCAATTAAACCAATACGAATCCCATTCTCCAAGAGGTGCATTAACATCGGAGGTGAAATGGAAACTCTTAATAGAGGTATTTCCATCACCGAAAAAGGTATCGTTAGGATTCATCTGATTAATGAATTTAGAGTATGGTGAGAATCTGACGTTGACTGAAACTAAATGGTTTGATGGACCAGCTCCATCTTTGCTACTATCGGTTGGTGAAGCAGAAATCAGTACTGTCAAAGTAGTTAAAATTGCAAAGTACTTGGCGAACATCTTATCCTATCTAATCGAAGGAGAATACACTGAGTAATCGAGTACGAACACTGAAGATATAGTGCAAGCGTCGAAATTGAAGATAAATGAAGAGTGAAAGCGTGAGTAAATCAATTGCGATAAAAGGAACGATACAATAGGCTGAAATGCGAAATAACAATTGAGCTACTATATAAAATTATAAATTTGAATGCGAAAGATCTGCTGACACACAGAGAGCGTGGCTGATTACCATTCCCTTCAAGCTTTTTATACGATATTGGAATGGCCATTAAGTATGATCAACTACCAACGATATGTCTTGAGATTTATCGATGATCAGCATCGTGTGACAGCCTCCTGTCAACTAGGTTCAAAGGAGTGGCGATATTACATGCAATCACCCCTAATTCATCTTAAACAAGTATGTCGCCAAGGGGAAAGTGATCAGGACCTCTATGGAGTGGACAATTGGTAAACTGTTAAAACAGATTTCCTAGCAACACCGTTGTCCTGTCTCGGGTTACGGAATTCACAAAATAGTTCAGTGATTCTGGCGCAGTAGGTACAATGGTTGTCGATAACTATCACGCAAATTCAAGAATCAATGTTGACAACGAACTGAACAGATTTCAAGGAAGAATGAATCGATAAAAGCAAACAAAGTCAAACAAGCTATCATGTGGCCGAGGACAAGATAGCGGAAATCCATTACGACATTTGACCTTCTTAAACGATTCTGAAAGAGGCGATATTGTTCTGTTTGTGACTCCCCGTGCGATTTCGAAACAAGTTCTACCGTTCATATATACACCTTTTATGCACAGCTCTGTTCATGAGCAAAACCTCGTTAGTCATACTTGATAAAGTGCATGACCTTTGTTCTCCCTATAATATAAATAGAACAAATACACGATCATCCTTTTTTATGCCAAACCTTAAAGCCACAATCGCACCCATGAGAAAGCAAAAGTGTCTTGATGATCGCAAGCCACATAGAGCTTGCTCGTAGGCTTGATTCATGGGTCAAAGCAACGAAACATAAGGATTCAGCATACTCAGAATTGATCTGGTATCTCAGAGAAATCAATCTATGACCCTATACAGTACATCTCTTCTTGATACAGTATAGACATACACGTAATCAATACTGTAAAAGCTCAATCTCTTCCCCGTAAATTTGTATTAAATTTCAACTTTCTTCCTCAAAATGGCTCATCAAATATTACAAGCTGTGAATAAATCTAATGTCGGTTTCTGAAATGATATACAATCAAAGTCAATACGAGGCAGAGACCATGTGGTTTTAGAACAATTCCGCTTCACTCACGTAGTAGTCAGTAAGATAATCTTCCGTAAATTGAGGAATCTGTTCATCACCGCATCCGCCTTCTTTGATACATCCTCCTGTACAAGCCACCCTGATACTCTCAAAGAGTTCTAGGTCCGTCTCTCCCTGCATGCTATGGACATAAGGAGGAGTGGTGTTCAAGTCAAATTGATGGAATTTACCTACATCGTTTTTCAAATGTTTGACAGCGCACTATAACCGAGATAATTTCGGTCAGTACATGTACAAGGTAAATACTGTAGAAAGGGGATGTTCAGAACTAACAGTCATATGGTAGAGGATATCAGTACCTTGCAAATTTTCGACATTAGCCTTTGTATCATAGAGTATCCAAAAGAATTCTTGAGATTCCCATTCTTCAAAACCTGCGTTTGGATCAGATGTAAAATGAAAAGCCTTGGCCTTGGCTCCTGTACCTAGAAAGGTATCGTTGAGGTCATCCTTATCGACAAATTTACTGTAACGTGGGAACCTGACATGAACTGCGACTTCATTCGCTGGTGGAGGTGGACGTCCCTTCCCATCTTTCCTGATCACGGTCGGTGAAGCGGAGATGAGTACTGTCAAAGTAGTAGTCAAAATCGCAAAGTACTTGGCGAACATCTTGAGCATGTAGCATCGAATGTATTGGAAGATCGCCGAGGTGTGTATGTATGTATTTATGAAATGTATTGTAGGCAAATGTAGTATTTAAACGTGATGAACAGATATATCAATAAACTAGATAACTGAAAAGCGAAATGAACAAATAAATAAAATAATAAGCTAATAAGATGATGATATGAGATATAAAAAAAACAAGGCTGCTGAACAAAAAGGAAGTACGATTTATGGGATATGTCTCAAGCTTTTCATACCTTATTGGATCCGGTCAGTAACTGCACATGCACAGTTGATACAGTTGAAACAGTTGATATAGTGCATTTGAGGTTTATCGATGATTAGCGCTTTTGTCAGTCTCTCTTTTCATACAGGTTCAAAGGAGCGACGACGACATTGCATGAAATTACCCCTAAATTGTCTTGAGACTGAGTGACACTAAGGGCGGGATTGGTTGGACCTCTACGGAGTGGTCGATTGATCGCTCGTCAAACGAGATTTTCAGCATTGCCGTGGTCCTCTTTCGGATTATGAATGTGACCACACGGTGTAGTATATCTCATGCTTGAAAAGGTGAACAGTGCCTGCGATTGTGACCGCTGGGAAGCATATACTTTTGCATCACCTCTCTCATCTCCTTTTATTGTATCGATTGAAGTAAAGTCATCACTCCACTTGGAGTCATGATCCCTGCTGCAGTAGTGAAATCATATTCTGCTCTAATCAAATCGTGAAACTGTCTATACGCATCTATTATCGCGTTCTACGAGTGAGTTCAAGTCGAGTCAACATTGAATTAGATTCTATTTCATTACTCGAGGAGCAGCATAGACTAAAACTTACCTGGGCAGGTGGTACAAGTACACCAACAGTATCTTCATCTTCCAAATATTTCCTCAATTCATTTTTCCAGTTTGAGAGTTCTTTATTCAGGTGAGATTTGAACTCTTCATGAACTGATTTCACCTTATCAGGATTCGAAAATTCTTGTCCCGATAAATCTGATGAAGTGTGATTGGCCTGAGTGCCTGATCCCGATACTGACCCGCGGTGAGTTTTTGACAGATACAGCGTGCACCTATCTAGGAATTGTCTAAGAGGTAAAGTCGCTCGGACCACTATCAGGGAGATCAAATCTTCACATGCAATCTTAAGTGTACGATCAACATCCTACTCAGGTAGTATGTTTGTCAGTATGCTTTCATGAACTGGACGATCAACAACGGTACGCACAGTTCTAGCATCAGGAGCGAATTCAGCTTTCACGATAGAACCTCTTTGATATCCTAGCAATGTACCAGCATTATCCAAGAGTGATTTCAAGAAATCTACCAAATCCAAATTAGTATGTTGTTCTCTCACCACGACAGGATTCATCAAGCTTCACTCACCACCTAAACCGCTCCAATCCCTCCTCTTATTCCTGCCACTTTCCAATCCTAATCCAGCAGTCATTTCTTTCAATATTAATAGGTGCCTAACCAGGAATAGTTTTCCATCCATCGATTTATCTTTCTTAGCACTCAGTATATCCGCTGCAGAAGAAAGTGATCGTCGACAGACCGGTATGGCTTCTTGTGCTAGATCCTCGAACACCGCGGTCTGTGTATTAGGTTTCGTTAGTGCCAATTATTCGGCCAAGCCTGCAGATAGCCGTTCTGACCAAAACAAACTTACATCTATGTATGTGTAGAGACAAGATAAGATCCACAAAGTAACTCTTAAAGACGGATACCAGCTTTCCTGCGCTTCCGGAGGAGGTAATGTCAGGAAAGAAGGTTCGTCATCGTCATCGTAACTAAGTGGCGTTGACTTGGATCTTTGCACGAGCTTGCCGTCTTTGGATCCTAAGAGTCACGCGACGTAATTAGCAGAGATTTCCCAACACGTTCCCACCAAATATGCCATTCCTATAGTAGAAGATAAGAATTCAAATGCACTTACCTCCACCAAGTTTATTAGGATAATCCAGTTCACCCTCCTTTGGTACGTAATATTCCACATCGGCACTTAAAAGAGCCTGAGCTCTAAACACTAATCTAGTTTGAGCATCTTGTAAAACCATCTTCAATAAAAGTTCAATATGGAGTCTTCCCAGAGGTTTTCTCTTCTTCTTCTGTATAGTCCGGACTGACGGAGTAGGATAAGAAGTTGAATTTTGCCGTGACATCGATAGACTTGCGTAGGAAGATTGTCTTCTTAGTATCGAGCCTCTTGAAAACGATTGACTTGACCCATGCCTTGATAATTTAGGTCTACTAGCAGCGAAATAATCATCCCCATCTCTGATACCGTATGGAGATGCAACTCCCGGAGTAGAAGCTGGTGAGAATAAAACTTCATCCGGATCTTCTTCAGATATATCGTGTACCATCAATGCTTGTAAGACAGTACATACCCCACATAATACTTGCAATGAAGGTTCATGTAATATTCGCGGTCGAAGGTGATCATATAAGTAATCACATAACGTTTCAAGGTATTCGCTGTAAGAGTATGTCAGTGAGTTGATTGATATACATGTTGCACAGGCCGCCGATGTTACTCACTATAAAGTTGATTCCCCAGATAGAAAGAAATGCTTGAAAAGATTGAATTCGTCAAGACAAGTCTGCTTAAGATAACTACAGCCAGATCGAGTCTGTTTGATACCCATATTTTTCAGCTTGGCTCTTTGCAACACTCACTGCTGTCTCCACGAAGGTTTTATGGCGGCACTCACAAGATCAACCAGGTCACTGGCATTAGGGTCCATTCCGCCGACTTCCCTCATCACTCGTCCACCCATCAAGGACTGTCTAGTGGTGATCCAAGCTGAATGACATTCGCTCAGCAATGGCGTCAATTCGTCTGGATTGGACGATACCCTAGCTTCCAATTCCGCTAGAAGGGGTCTGAGTGGTTGAGAAAGGGAAATGAATTTTGTGTACAGCAATGCTTGAGCAGCATTTTCCGATAGTCCCTATGTCGAACGTCCGAAGTCAGCCAAGGCTAACTAAGACGGGTTAAGGTTGAAATCCTTGAGACCATCATGTGAAGGCAAAATTGGACTTACTTTGTCACCAAGACGTTTCCCGATTTCTTGACCCATAGCTTTCACGACACTGACGAAATACAGCTTGATTAAAGTCATACTTCTAGTCATACATTGTTGATATCGTATCAGATATAGCTCTGCATCTCTGAAGTCGCGCTGAGAGATCATCAAGGGACGATCAGCTGTTATCTCCTCTTGATTACCACACTTTAAACAGCTGATGGGCCTGGAACACTCACATGTTCTCCCAGATAGCTTAAACACTCATCCAATCTCTTAACCATAGGTAGGAAATCAGGGGATAGTACCAGATTATTTCCCGGGCTATTCAACATCTTTTGTGAAGTTTCAAGGAAAGTGAAGAATGTCAACCTATGTGCTAGTTGGGAAGTATGTGTGAGGAGATGTGTCTGATTTTTCCGAAACTGCCTTATCAGCTCAACTCTTATATAGCGAAACGCGTATATATCTGAAAAAAAAACTGACCTGTTCTTCCAACAGATCTTCACATGCTCCTCTTAAACTTTCACTTCTTTCTTCTACGTAAGCTAGAGCTTTCAACATTTCTTCAACTTCCATTTCCCCACTTTCCAGTAATTCAATTAATCCATCACATTTCTCTCTCAATCCTATAATCTCAGTCAGATGATCTCTATACAAACTATCTTGCTCATGTTCCGTTGATAGAGTCAAAGCGGTGAAATGGTCCAAGAATTGTTGAGGCGTGTTTATCGATGCTGGATACAATGGATCTGGAATGCTCAGTTGGCTTTGGGCGAAAGAAGTTGTTTGTAGTGGTGTACCAGGAGCTGAAGTGGGTCTTGATCTGGAAGGTGAACGTGTGGGTGAATGTAGATGTGCAGGAAGTCTAGTACGTATAGGTGTAGTAGGTCTTGAAGGCCCTGGAACAGGTGCGTCTTCTCTTGTGAACTGAACACAGCGAAACAGAGGTCAAACGTATTCTCATACCGGAAACGAGCTTTATTCTTTTTCTTCAAAAAAGATATTGATTACTTACCTTTTCAGGTAATGGTCTTTCTCCGAATTTCTCTTTAACGATGCTGATACTTTGTAGCTGCTCATCGCTCAATGGCGCTTTACTTTCCCACTCATCCAAAGAGATCACAGCTCTTCCTAGAGGTGTCGGTACTCTAGAGGTGGAGGTTGATCCGTTGGTTGAAGCGAGATTCAGTCCTGACCCGATATTTGGTCTTCTAATCTGATACGGAGGTGTCGATGACCGAGACATGACGAACGAGTGATATTGCTTCTCAGCAGCAGAAGGGAGTCGATCAGCTTACGAAGAAAAGGAGGGAAAGGGTCACCGTAATCCCACAATTATCGTCAATACATAAGTTAGCGACTAAATCCAACAGCGAATGATCCCACGCGACGATTCAAGGTGCACCTGTATTACGTAATAAACACTAAGAAAAAAGACACGCGTGAAGAGGTCAATGCGGGGTAAAAGTGGGTCGTTTCAAAGGTGTTGTTCCTCTCTGCATTTGTGTAACAACCGTCTCAATTGAATCCCAATCCTCCTCAATACCCAACATCAAGAGACAAACGATACTTCAAAACACTACACTGATACCATTAGTCTTGAAGACTGAACCTCACTCGATCGGTAAGCGTTGTTTTCACATGAATGTCAATCGTAAGAAAATTGGGTTAACCAGTCTTTTTGTTCGGGAATAGCCTTCCCAACTACCTTCACTTCGTTCATCCTTCCTTTCTTCCCATTACCGTCAATCAAAATGGCATCAAGAGCTTCTAGAGGTAGAAAGCAGGCCAAGAAGGGTGTTCAACTGACCTTGATGGTCGTCGGTGAGTGATGCTGCCTTTCACCTGCTGGGCTGAAGGACACCCATATGCGGAGATTGAGGGAGTAGTGATGGGTGTACGCACGGGCCTACTTCGCTGGCAGTTGGGTTTGTACTCTGGCGCTTGACCATGATATCTATCTCTTATCTATCGTGTCATATCACTTCTCATCGGCTCATCTCCAAATGATTTGAGAGGCTGCTACGTCAATCTTGAGTCGGAAGCTGATTTCCATCTCGCTATTCTTCTAGGTGCTTCGGGTACGGGTAGAACAACATTTGTCAATACATTAGTAGAATCTGTTTTACTTGAACACCGCACTGCCAATCTACTAGTTGATCCTTCCAATCCGCATTCCGGATTAGATCCAAATTTAGTACAACAAGCTGCGTCACAAGCTAATGTGGAAGAACCAATTCGAATCAAACCTGTTAATGTTGAATTGGAAGAAGATGGTGTCAGGATCGCTTTGACCGTTGTTGATACACCCGGTTTCGGTGATGGTGTTGATGACGAATACGCGTGAGTGATATCTTTTGATTCCATGCTTTGAAGTCAGAGAGAGAGAGAGAAGAGAGAGAGCTTCAAACACCTTTTTTCGAATAGACAAGCTCTAGTTGGGATGATATGCACATGGGATCATGGTAGAGGTCCAAGCGCTGACCCACTTGAAACATATCGATTACAGTTTCCAAGAGATATCATCGTACATCGAACGTCAAAATGATGACATTTTAGCTGAAGAATCAAGGATTAAACGTAACCCGAGATTTAGGGATAATCGAGTTCACGCTTTATTATACTTCATCCCTCCTACTGGTCATGCGTCAGTCCATTCAACATTCAATCCTAATCCCCCATATGACCTTGGAGCTGATATCTGTGAAACTGGATCTTAGTTTGAGAGAAATGGATATTGAACTCATGAGAAGACTTTCACCTCGAGTCAACGTCATTCCCGTCATTGGAAAATCTGATAGTATGACTCCAACTGAATTGAGAGCATTCAAAAAGAGAGTAAGTCGATACTTCCATCTGCTGATGTATACACCCATCTCTCTGCAATATTCAATCGAGCGCTCTATTGCTGATACAATTTGAACATATTCAGATAATGGAAGATATCGAATATTACGGTATTCCAGTATACAATTTCCCTTATGATGCAGAAGAAGATGATGAAGAGACTATTGCGGACAACTCTTCACTTAGAGCTTTACTTCCTTTCGCCATTGTTGGTTCCGAAGAAGAAATCATGATTGACGGTGAACCTATCAGAGGAAGAAGGTATCCATGGGGTATCGTAGAAGTTGATAATCCTGATCATTCAGATTTCTCCAGATTGAGAGGTGCTTTATTAGTGTAAGTCGATGGTATCCTCTTCACGATATTCGATTGTCACGTATAGGAAAACAATGGCTGAACGTGTTGTTTGATTCTAGATCACACCTTACTGATCTCAAGGAGATCACCCATGACTTCTTGTACGAGAACTATCGAACTGAGAAATTATCCAGATCTGTTGGCGGCAACGATCCGTAAGTCTGTTACTCCCAGACATATGACTGTCGATCAGCATGCCCCTCTATCTGATCATCCACAGACGCGTGACTGTTGCTAATACCGTACATGCATTCCCAGTGACTCTTCCATCCTACCCGAGGATATGGCAAACCAATCTGTTCGACTCAAGGAAGAACAACTCCGAAGAGAAGAAGAGAAACTTCGAGAAATTGAACTGAAAGTTCAGAGGGAAATTCAAGTGAAGCGACAAGAATTGTTGGCTAAAGAGGATAGTCTGAAAGTTCTCGAAGCTAGGCTGGGTGAGTACAACTCCACGGGGTGTTTGGCGGTTTGTGATTAACAGAATATTTCCAACTCAGCTGCTCAAGGTAACGGTCATTCAAGAGATGGTACCCTCTAAAGAGGTAAACAGTGATACTGCTACTGCCTGAAAAGGAGAGATACGAATGAATTGCAATGTCCATATCATGTTCTTACGCCTTTTCCCCCTTACGTTTGGCGAATTTCCCATTCATTATCCATATTCCCTATCATATGCCAATTCAGTTCCGCTAATGATTCGATTTATCGCGCTGTGATTGATCACATGTAGTGAATTTTCCCTCGCGCTGGCTCTTGTTTCTTTTTTATAGTATACCTTTGATCTGTAGATATATATGCTCTTTGGAAATGAATAATATACCTATGCTGTGTCCTTGTGATTACATTCATCATTCCACGAATGATTCCCAGTGGTGGACGAGATGTACAGTGAAAGTACCCGTTGATTTGACGCGTCTACGCGCTTATCTGTACATTTCGAACGATAATGTCGAAATTACTTTTCTGTCTACTTTGACAACCTTTTATCAACTAGTCATTCAGGACTCCTTCTTCTAAAATCTGGATCTCCATCTGAATTCAGCATGATGGTCACACCATCTACGCCAAGGCGATCTACTCGAGGAACTTTATTCACTCCTTCACCGAGTGTAACGCCTTCGATACGATCACAAGCCAATACCAGTTATTCATGGACATCTGCACCCCTTTCTTCTACCTCTTTGAGCAACAATGATGGAAACACACGATATAACTCATATAGTAGGATAATATCACGCAATGGATCCACACCACTTCGGCTGGGTCCTGGACTCGGAGTCGGCACGGCAAGTAAAAAGGTAAAGGCTGGAAAAGGTGATGAGGAAAGTCGATTCACAATTGGAGACGGTGTTTTAGTGGCTATAGAAGGTGGTGATGAAGGTGTTGGAGTCTTGATTGGTTTATGGGAAGATCAATCTCAATCTCCATCTAGATCTCATTCTCAATCTGATAATAACGGCGAAACGAATGAACAAGATGAAAATGCAGACGACGAAGAGGAAGGGGAAGAGGAAGAGGAAAAAGGTCCAAAGATGATGGCTGAGATACATTGGGCATTTAGGAAACAGGATTTACCAGGAATAATGAAGAATGTCAATGTAGAAGATGTGAGTATACGTTTCTTGGGGTCTCTCAACATGATCGTATGATCACAAAAACGTATATCCTCACATGACAACCAGTTTAAGATTTAGAAGTTCAAGGACGACATACTGATCATTGTTTTTTTTTTTCTTTATGCCAAAAAATGAAACTTCAACATTAGAATGAAGTCCTTTTAGCAGCTTCAATAAGTCGTAGAGCTGTGACATCTATAATCCCAATTCAATTCCTCATACGTACGATACCTATTTATTCCAAATCATTCTACAGGGATCAATTCCCAGAAACGGAAATGAAATCAAAAGTGAAAGGATGGTCGTATATCCGTCAAGGTATTTATTGGTGTCATCGAGCATTTGACAAATTCGCTAAAGGTGGTAAACATTGGAAAATTGATATTGACCTTTGGAGAGAAAACGGTAAAAAAAATGGTGATTGGAATGTCAACTCATCTTCTATCATCAGAGATGATACAAGTTATCAATCTGATGACGATGGAGATCAAGACGATCAAAGTGAAGATGGAAGTGTAAAACCTGCTTCGGTAAATGAGGAAGACGACGACGACGATGATGATGAAGAAGAAGAAGAAGAAGATGAAGAAATCTTCAAACCTGGTCATCGTAAGAGAAAAAGACCAAATGTAATCAATCCAAGAAAGAAAACAAACACCAAAACAAAAACGAAATCGAAAAAGAGTAGTAAAAACATAAAATCAACACCACAAAACAAGAAAAGGAAAATACATCCTAAATCATCTTCGTCAAATCTACCTTTATCCGTTTTAGCTCCTGAACAACTACCTATCGATCCATATCAAAGAGCGTTAAGATTATTACATGTCGGAGCTACGCCTGAGAGTTTACCATGTAGAGAAGAAGAATTCGTTGATGTGCTGAGTAGAGTTGAAGATGGTGTTGAAAGTGGTGGTGGTGGATGTTTATGTGAGTTCTGTGTATGATTTTGGGTCCTTGCATATACTGCGCTGCGACGATTACGTGCACGATCATGGCTGACTCTGTTGATTGTAGATATAGCAGGTGTACCGGGAACAGGTAAAACAGCTACAGTTCACGCAGTAGTCAAAGAATTAAAACGCAAAGCTGAAGATGGAGAATTACAACCTTTTTCATACGTTGAAATTAACGGGTTGAAAATACCTTCTCCACAACATGCCTATGTGGTTTTATGGGAAGCTATAAGTGGAGCTAAAGGTGCTTCTGCTAAAACCGCTTTGAGAGGATTAGAAAGTCATTTTGGAAGAAAAACCGGTAATGGTGTTAGGGGACCTAGAGGGCATACGTTGTGAGTTGTCTTTTGGGAAACAGGCCACTGCCCATCTCAAAATATCTTAGCGATATCTCTTGCTGATAGTTTATTTGGTGATATTGCCAACATTTCAGCGTCGTGCTCATGGACGAACTCGATCAATTGTTGACTGCAAAACAAGATGTAGTGTATAACTTCTTCAATTGGCCTACAATGAGAGACTCTCAATTGTTCGTTGTAGCAGTTGCGAATCGAATGGACTTACCACAACATCTAGCAGCCAAAATCAAGTCTAGAATTGGTGAGTTTTGATCGAGTTTTCCGTCTCGATTGGTGTACTCGCTAAAAATATATAAAATTGTATTCAATAGGACTTCAAACGATCCTTTTCCAACCGTATGATCGTACATCATTGATATCAATTGTACAATCGAGATTGATCCCTCACCCATCCGCACCATCTGGTGATCCGAAAGTGTTGCTTCCTGATGCAATAGCATTAGCGGCTACTAAGATGGCTGGAACCAACGGAGATGCAAGAAGGGTATTGGACGCTTGTAGACGTGCAGTCGAAGTTGCGCTAGAACCACCATCATCAAATCAACCAACAAGCACAAACATGACGCCAATCACGAATGGTAAAGTGAATCATCCTCATCCAGTTACAGCAAAAGAAATGATGTTTGTCCTTCAAGCAATGTCAGCTAGTCCAGTATCAAAATTCATAGGAGGATGTTCGATTCAACAGAAGATCATGCTAGCTTCCTTAGTCAGATGTATAAGAAGAGAAGGTATACCTGAAATAATCTGGAGAAACGTTAGATCAGATCATGATGTTTTATGCAGAAGTGGAATCTTAGAAGACACCTCGATATCAATCCCAATCGTAATGTCAAATGGAGGTAACCATAACAATAAGAATGATGATAACGATAATGATAATGGATATGGAAATGAAGTTGAGAATGGGAATGGAATATTATTATCCAATTCGGAACTATCATTAGTTTTAAATAGTCTGATCTCTTCTCATGCTCTGATCATCTCGTCAGAATCAAATAGATCAAACGAAGAAAGGAAAATCGCATTGGGAATGGAAGTTGGTGAGGTTGGAAGAGTGTTAATGAATCAAGGTGAAAGTTGGAGAAGAGCTTTGGCTGGTGTATAGTATGTGATACCATTCCATGATGATTGACTATTGAGTACCTTGTATGAAAGCTTTAATTTTGGTTGTTGTATGCATATATCATCATTTGTCCAGGCTTGGCCAAATTGAAGACCAAACATCTTTGATTGATTACACATTCACATTCACACTTCAACTTTATACATGATCCCTCATTTATTCATGTGGTTTCAACTACAATCGATACTACTTAGTAATGTTATCGCTACTACAGCTACTTCCGAATTCATACATCAATCAATCGTACTTTATCAATCCGCCATCGCCGCTCTTGCCTCGCTCATTGTTCTCCTTTTTCTTTTCTTTTCCTTTCTTTCCATGCACCAATTGTTGCCCAACTGTTGTCCGTCTACTGCTTATCGATTTTTCTTTGCTTTATATCACACTGCTACAACTTCTTCGTGAGGGGTATTTTGTATATTTCCGTCGTGATTTTATTAGACTTGCTCTACAATCTTAGGTTGACATTTGACATGTTTTACAAGTGGGGTAACCCATATCTTATTAACCATATCCATACAAAAGACTTGATTTCGTCTCGCATTCTTCTCGTTTAATTAGAAATGACCGTGATCTCTCAAGAGTCTTTCACCCATCTACGATGAAACGAAATCAAGTCAGTCACCGATTCCTTCATGATTGAGACTCGATGCAATGAGTTAAAACGACACAGATACAGGGATTCGACTTACAGGAGAAACACCTCTTTTCCTGGTACCCTCGCTGTACCTCCGCCCTCTACCCAACGTGCCGGTACCAGAAACAGTAGCTGCCCTGTTCAACTGAGGTTCAGCTTGTGGAGGTGCCATGGCTATGACGGGAGTAGGAGGCTGAGGTTGGACAGAAGGGATGTTGATTGTCGGAGGAGAAGGTGGGAGGGGGGCGGATGGCATTGGTGGAGATAGGAATGCGGGCTGCAGCACGTTGAAGATATTAGCTTTGATTTTTTCTCTCAGAGAGTTATCTCTACTGAGATAGATATCATTTCATTTGAGCCCGAAATCTGACTCACCCTGTATCCCGAGCCACTCAAACTTAATCTTCGAAGTACACCCTGACCTCTAGCTACTTTATCCGCTAATACTCCTGGAGGTTGTGGGGACCTTCCTTGCAAAGCAGCCCCGGGTCCAGATCCGGCTATGTTTTGGTTTTGATTTTCGCCGTTGTTACCACCGGGGACAGCATTGATAGGGGAAGTACCAAAAGAACCCTTGACCATTGAACCTATACCAGAAGATACTTTCCTATCAAAACTCAATGACATAGTTCTCCTTCCTGTACTTGATCCATTCTGATATTGATATTGATTTTGATTTTGAGCTTTACCCCAAGTCAAATCACCAAATTCGTCATGTTCATGTTCATGATCTTCTATGATATCATTAACCTGAAAACCTTTCTGTTTAGTAGGTGAAGATTCACCTAAACCCCCCATCAAAGAACTGTTATTTGGGGATTTGCCGAATGGATTATTGTTAGTCCATTTAGCGTATAAACCATTTCCATTGGTATTTGATTGAGTTGGAGTTTGACCTGAAGAAGAAGTTCCTAATCCAGGTGGGTAAAATGGTGTTTGAGGCGAGATTGATATGGTTGATCCGGGTGTAGTGGATGGTAGTGGTGGTGATAATGGATGATTATACGATAATGGTGGTGTGCTTTGAGTATTGGAGATGGGGATTGGGGCTGTCATCGTGTTGAGATGAACCGTACTCTAGACTAGTAGATACAAGTCAAGATTGTTAGCTTGGTGCTAGCTTGGCGACACGAAACGACAGATCCGAGCGTGAGAAATTCTTGACTCACCTTCAACCAGAACGATACACTGATAAACGTGCGAGCTGTTTTCCAATGAACAGCAATAGGCAAATGATGTATTCCGTATCACAAGCAAGTGATCCTTATTGCAGAAAGTAAAAGGCTGAAAGAATGTGTATGTGTCCAAGTGTGATGGAATTGCTGCCTCACTGATCACGATTGACCTTGATTGCACTGCTGAATGTTGGTGCGCTGATTAGTGGAGCTGATGATGATGTGAGAGTACAAAGGACATGTGTTATTTGAAAGGTGTGAGTGGAATATCTCTGCGGGAATGACACAGCGATGAGGTTGACTGGATGGATTCAATGGATGGGTTGGAATGTACAACAAGACTGGATGATTGAATGAGAATGTCATGGATAGAAAAGGGGGGTGATATAGGACTGTAACGTGTAGTGTATATATATCAGTAGATCTTAGCCCCCTCGGTCACAGGAAGTGAGCTATTCCC
Source organism: Kwoniella shivajii (assembly GCF_035658355.1). Taxonomy (NCBI): domain Eukaryota; kingdom Fungi; phylum Basidiomycota; class Tremellomycetes; order Tremellales; family Cryptococcaceae; genus Kwoniella; species Kwoniella shivajii. The sequence continues at coordinate 677,354 of NC_085914.1, forward strand.
CAATTAGGAAATATGACAGATGTTCCCCACAATTTCAAATCAGCTTCAACACGTGGTGTGTGGAGTCTCCATCGGGGTCAACAGTGACGGCCGCCGGCTTCCCAACATGCGGGAGGGGAATTCGAAATTGTTTTATTTGTATTTGGAGTATGTTCCTTGCAAGTCACAATGCATTAATAGCTGCAGCTACAGCTTTCGTGTAATCAAGTTCTAACAACGTGCGCGGATTCAGTGCTCTCCTCTTATCACGGTTTTCTCTCTCGTTCGCATCTTCATTTTGTCATGCAGGCAAGGAGCCCAAATGCGAGAAGAATAACTCTGTCATCTGCAACTTACTGGATGAATTATAAGATGAACAGTCACGATTCGGTGACCGACTCCTGTTTATATCCACTATCTCATCCTCTGAAATGATTTTACCTGGGATCACATGTCTTTGGCGGGGCTCGCATTCAAAAGCCACTTTTTGCTTTCCTTGACCACACAATTTGAAGCTGCACGGATGTCTCTAATTGATATAGTAACGTTCTGCCTTGCGACCTACTTCAATACAACCTCCTGCGACTTTTCTTCCAACTACGAAACGCGTTTGGTATCGTAAGGAGTAAAACCTGTTCATAAGCACCGCAGTGATTTACCGCCATTCTATTCCTGTTTTTGGGGGTGACATGGACGGTTATATCAAGAAACCGTACGCGCAGCTTAGCTATCTTTGGTAACGGATTCAGAAAAGTGCATTTCTCAGTCTTGCATCAAAGTCCGTAAGATACGGAGGGGGAACATAGACATTCCTTTCTGTTCTTGAAATATGGGAATGTATAATTGCGGTGACCGATAGAAAGATGACGAAGCACTCATATCAAGATACACCAGCCATACCCCCATTTTTTCTGGTTCAGGTGTAAGGTGTAAGGTGTAAACAAGCATACATGTCTCTTTTCTTTATTCTCAGTTCACTTGACAATTAGCTCGGATCCTATTCTCAGACGGGCGTTCGCGTAAACACAGCAATTCAAACTCAGGGGGGAAATGGGGTTGAAGCTTATTTTTCTCATTTTCTTTCTTTCTTCTCTCTTCTTTATTCTTCGGGTGTGGCGCCCGTTGAGACGCGTGAAAAACAAAATTAAAATAAAAATTCAAAGAAAATAAACAAAAGTGGAGGGGAAAGTATAGGTGAAATGAAAACTTGGCTGTGCAAGTTTCAATCATCGAATGCATGAATGAATGAATGAATGAATGAATGAATGAATGATTGTTTTCAGATTCATACTGAACAAATGATCTCAACACCACCCGACATACTTGTCATTGTTTGATTCTTGAAGAATACTCACATCCACTCACTCATTGACTTGGGAACAGCACTTTTCTTCTACAGTTTCCATTCCGTTCTTTTTCACATCGTATCTGTCTGTCAAACCAATAAGTGCTTCTTGACGCGTGAGTATATATCCACCTATCCACCCATTTCCGTTCCTGCCTATGAGATCCCTTCATCTGTGTCAGTCTGTGTCAAAGGATAAGCCACAACAAACGCTGACCTTTGAATAACACTGCTCTTACATCTCCGCTCTTTCTTTCGCTCTCCCTCTCCTTTGAATCTGTGTACGATCTAATCTTCCCACTCTCACAATCTTTGCCTTGGTATTTTCGCAATGTCTCACCATCCACTATCCACCTTCGGATTGCTCCGTCTGTTCTTTCTCTCTCTCTCTCTCTTTTTCCTTGCTTCCGTCCATCGAATGTTCTTGGCATTCACCATACTCCACTTACACCGCTCGCTCCGACCGGTTCCTACATAAACGACATACTTTTGACTCAAAATCATACGTCCTCTCCCCAAAATATCGACCTACAGTCTCTTCACAGCATAAGATCGCACAAACACGAATTAGAGACAACGATTACAATCACAATCACTTGAAACCAACTGATCACACATCACTCATCACAACATGTTCTCGTCAGCTTCCACAACGCTCGTCGCTTTACTTCCCCTTCTCGCTTCCATCCCATCCATATTCGCTTTGGACGAATCATCCGCACGATCGGCTTCTGTGTACCAATTAGTCACCGATCGATTTGCTCGAAACTCTTCTGTCACTTCGACATGCACCGCATCCGAACGAAAATACTGTGGTGGAACTTGGTCTGCCATCAGTGACAAATTAGATTATATACAGGGAATGGGATTTGATACAGTCTGGATATCACCCGTCGTATCTAACATTGGCGGTACAACAGGTGAAGGTGAAGCGTATCATGGATATTGGACATTAGATCCCAACACATTAAATTCAAATTATGGTTCTGCGGATGATTTAAAAACGCTTTCAACTAATTTACATTCTAAAGGCATGTATCTCATGGTTGATGTTGTCATTAACCATGTAGCAGCCACTTCATCTTCTACGTTTCAACCTGATTCAGCTTATGGACCATTCTCAACTTCTGATGATTATCATCCATTCTGTTGGATAACAGATTATACGAATCAAACTCAAGTTGAAGATTGTTGGTTAGGTGATTCATCAGTCGCTTTACCTGATTTAAACACTGACTCAACAACAGTTTCATCTTATTGGAATAACTGGATTCAAGAATTAGTCTCAAATTATACTTTGGATGCAATCAGAATCGATACAGTCAAACATGTTCCTAAAACTTTTTGGCCAAATTTCGTTTCTTCGGCAAACGTATTTAATCAAGGTGAAGTTTTGAACGGTGATGCCACTTATGTCGGTGCATATCAAAGTGATGGAAAAGTAAACCCATTCAATTATCCTGCTTATTACCCTTTGACAAGAGCCTTCAATCAAACTTCGGGTGATTTATCAGAATTAATCGCAATGACGCAAACTATAAAATCAAGTTTCTCAGATCCTACTTTACTCGGTAACTTCTTGAACAATCACGATAACGCAAGATTCGAATCTACAGTTACAGACGCCTCTGTGAGTACACTGAACCTCCTATCTAGCTTCTTACATCTTAAGGAAGCTGATTGCTGATTAACCATACTTGAACTCCCAGCTCATCAAGAACGCTCACGCTTACCCATTCGTCACTGACGGTATCCCATACGGGTACTACGGTTCAGAAGCTGGTTTCACAGGTGGAAACGATCCTGATAACAGAGAACCTCTTTGGACTTCAAACTACGATACGACTTCCAACATGTACAAGTTCTTTACCAGTTTGAACATGGCTAGAAAAGCAGCCGGAAACGCTTCCACCTCGTTCTACACTTCTCAAGTGAGTGACACGACGGGCACGACAAACAGGTGTGTTTGATTCAGCACGCTGATTTCTATTGTTTCTCATAGATGAACGTATCATCCCTTTCTTCATCATCTATCCTCATCAACAAAACACCATTAATCTCCGTTCTTTCCAACTCTGGATCATCGGCTTCCGACGCATCAGTCACGATCCCTTCTTCATCATCAGGATGGTCAGCCAATGTAGCGATCGTCGATTCACTTTCGTGTGAAGTACTTACAACTGATGGATCTGGTAATTTGGCCGTCACTGTTAAAACTGGATTACCAAGAGTGTTCATCCAAAACTCTATCAAAGGTCAAGTTTGTACTGGTTCAGCAGCGACCAACACTTCTACTTCTTCAGGATCATCAGGAAGTTCAAGTGGTGCGATCACGTTGAAAATGGATGTTAAAGCTTCATGGATGATAGGTGCCGTAGGTGCCGTATTAGGTGGTATGATGATGGCTTTGTAAGCTGTCGAACGCGATACAGTTTGCAGAATGGATTAGTATACATAATCTTAATGCCTTACGCTTGCTTAAATCTGCTAGATGAGAGATAAATTGAATATGGACAATTTTTATATATGAAATGAATGCAATACTTTCATGTCGCATGGCCGCATTTCAAATTATAACGATATGCATGGGGTGATAAGTCGAGGCTATATGAGCAGTGTGTGTGGTAGCGATGAGATACCGAGATTGTGACAGGATGCTTTGAAAAGGTTTCTCCTGTGAGAGTGGTGTTACAATTTGTTGTTCGTACAATCTGTTTATATTCATATTTCGGACTGTATATCAGGTGTATGAGTATTTAGCTTTCGTTCTCATACATTGTAGAAAGCATTTGGAAGAGACAAACAATTGACAAGAAACTCTATGAGGAGTCTTTTGGTTGTTTGGGAGGAAGGCCGGATGCGAGATATTAAAGAACACGATGAGATAGTAAAGGGATACTTACCGATTCTCGTTCATCCTGTCATTCTCCTTTGTCCTTTTCTACATCTCTTTTGTACTGCTGTACTGCACAAAGGCTATACTCCCTCTTGAGCTTTTTCTTTCTCCAGTGCTTGCCAGACTTGCTTTTTCTTCAGCGTACGTGCTTTGGCGTCTTCATGATTCCTCGCTTCTCGATCTTTCCTCTATAAAATCAGAGATGTGATCAGTAGCGTTGTCCTACATGGAGTGTGACGGTGAGACCAGAGATGATATGACTGTTTCTTTCTCTCCCATCTGGAATAAGAATAAGAATGACCCCACATCTATCAAGAGCTGATGCCGAATGTTGATTTTTGATTTTTGACTCACCTCTTGCCTTAGACACATTGATAAAGCTGCTTTTTGCGAATTACATTGTCCGGTCATGCGAGCTATCATTCCTTGCGCATGACATTTTTCGAAAGCCTCGATGAGTTCTGCGCAGGCTATATGAAGGTAAGAAGGGATTGTTCAGATGCTGATAATCGACCGGAACAGGTTGGGGTAGTTGACAAGTGGGTTTGTATTTCATCTCGTGAGGAGGCGTTGCTAAGTCGAGTTTGTCCGGCAAAGTGTGATGGTGGAATGGTTATAGTCATAGTCGAACTCACCAATTTGTCTATCGGGGTTACCTAATGGAGCGTGCATCTTCCTTATACGAAATGAGAGAGAGAGATACGATGTTATGCAATTGTTAATTCCCAAATGAGAGTGTACAAGGTGGTCAAGTGTGAATCGAAAACAACAACAAGAATTACTCGTAGGTGGCAAAATAGATCAAAGGGACTTTATTCTTTATTATAAAAAAAAGTTGTTAATCTTAAATGTTATCGAATTCATCCGAAGTGAATATTATTATTTGTTTTGGCCCAACTTTTTGATTCATTACATGAATTGATCATTTTTACAACTGATTCCACGCATCGCAACGCCCAACGCTCAACGCAAGTTGAATCAGATTACACATCGACTCTCATAACAGATATGTCTTCTATGCGCTCATCGCTCTTTCGCTCAACGCAGAGTCTACGTTCTTTAAGTCGTGTCCATTTACGAACTAGTACATCCCTATATAGAGATAACACTTCGATTCTACCTCCCCTCTATCAACTGTCAAAACGATATGAATCACCTAGACGATGGAACTCGTCTACTCCATCAGGATCAGGATCAGGACCGAAGAGCAGCCCACAAATCGAAGCTCCTAATCCCAGCGATCATTCTTCTGGTAACGGTAATGGTAAGCAGACAATTGGTCAAATAGAACCTAGGCTGTGAGTTATAATCGTATCGAAGCCTCATCCACTTCATTTTATCCTCACATTGAAAGGACGTTCTCTGATCCATAGCTCATAAGGGGAATTCACTGATTGATTATACCACCAAAATATCCAAATAGACAAATGACATTTACATGTACAGCGAACGAATGTGGACATCGATCATCACATGAATTTTCAAAAAGAGCTTATACGAAAGGATTGGTCTTGGTTCAGTGTCCAGAATGTAGATCGAGGTGAGTCACGACGGGACCAGTTCGGAAACGGGGTGACGAGGGGAGAGCTTTCGTTCGTGGAGTGGAGTGGAATGGACTGCAAGGGGGAATGGAAGGGATTGTTGATCAATTCATTCAAGCTGGAAATCATGTTGACAAACTTGTTTTTTTCCATAATAGACACTTGATAGCAGATCATATAGGATGGTTCAGTGTGAGTATCATACAATGCCTCTTGCAATTCAGGCTCAAATTTTTAAATTCATCATGCTGATTATCTCGTTTTCGTTTGCGTAAAATAAATAGGAAAGTCTAGAAGGAGGTAAATTGAAAACTGTAGAAGATCTCTTACGCGTAAAAGGTGAAAAAATAAGGAAAGGCAGAGTGAATATGGACGGCGATATAGAATATGAAGGTGATGATTAAGTTACTCACAAGGATATATATAACTATATATATATATATATAATAGAATTGTAAGTTGTATGTTGTATATCGCATGAAAGAAGAAACATTGCATCACTCCCGATCATCGTTGCCAAAGACGAAGTCAATACCAAATTACAGGCAAAGTCAAACTCTCTTTCATGCATGACATGATTATCAGGCGTAACAATCTTACCTATTCTTTCTCGAAAAACAGATTGTTTTATCACTGATCATCATATCTGGCTCGTCCCCAACTCAGTCTTTGCGATGTAACCAGCTAGTATATACGTCACATGCCTTCTCATCTCGCCATCCCTCATCATCCACTATCCAGATTACATCCAATCCTGGGGATATCCGAAGTCGTTCTACTTGAACTTTCCATATTTCGCCTTCCTTTACTACTTACCTCCTTCTCGACTCCCTCGGTCCACTACTGGCCCACCCACCTACCCACTTACATGAAGTTTAGGCAGATCAATGGATATCCTTTCAAAGGATGATCCTTTCATCTCCTTCCTTTTCCATTACTAACCCTTTCCCTCAATCCTCAATCCTCAATCCTCAATGATCAGTGATCAACCTAAACACCTTACCACCATCCAGATCAAACCAAAACAAACCTTTGAACTTTCAACCCCTTATCAATCTTCACTCAACATCCAAAACCAAAAGAACGACTCATCGACCATTGTCCATCATCTCCTCTTGGATAAGTAAAGGATATACATGTAATATCAAAGTTCAAACGACCCAACATCATTTCAAACACTTTCCCAATCTGGTTAAAGTAATATTTACGATAAACGATCTTTATCATATCTGAATTCTCTCATCTCACTCTGAGTCTGTTTTTATTATTGACTATTGTTTTGCGACTGGATCGTTCATCGAGTCGAAACCAAGGATACAAGACCGTTGATCATTGATCACTGATCGTTGATCGTTGATATCGTTTGAAAGACGAAAAAGCTATCATAGCTAAAACGACAAAATTGCTCTTGAAGTTTGAAGAAAAGAGGGAAAAAGTATCGCTCACCACATCTCAGTCGTATTGATCTCCCATACTCATACCCACACTCACATTTGTACGTTTCAACGAGTATCAGAATCTCCACTGAATAGTGGATCGATCCCCCTTCCGCTTCATATCAGCCAAAAAATCCCCATAAGGTAACCATCATTTTATAATACTGTTTTATCTTCAACAAGATATCTCAGACTTGGACTTCGACAGTGAATAACGAGGAGACCATATGAAATTTACCCAACCTAAATTGATATTCTCCACCAGACGAACTAACAAAGAACAACAACAACAACAACAGCAGCAGCAGCAGCAGCAACAGCAGCAGCAGCAACAGCAACAACAAGCCTTGCTGCCTTCACAACATTCACAAAAACAAGTACAAACGGAATCACATAGTTTAGACGACGGATTAGCTATTTGTTTATTCGGTTATTCAGTTCAAGCTCAAACTCATCTAATTCACCAATCTCAACTTTCCACTTGTATCACAAAGACGAATATCTCGAAGGAAAGCCCTGCGGAATCAGCTCAGATCCAACGACAGCAAAAACAACAACGGCAGCAAGAAGAAGTCAACTACGAGATGTACGATTCCACTTATGAAGAAGAAATTAGACAACAAGCTGTTATGGCCGTGAGTGAATCCACCAATTCCTCTTAACCTCAAAGCAATCGCTTTCCTAGACTATATGCTGTCATGGCAAGAGTGCTAACGCCTCTCATCATGTATTTCAGGAGGTACTGCCTGACGCTGAAATGTGGGCTAAGTGGGAAAAGACAGAAGCTCCTTTAAGACAAGGTAGAGGATGGTTTCCTCGACTAGTCAGTCATTTCCAAAGACCTTTACGTTGTCATACTTTGCTAACGATTACTTCATACTTCATACTTCCAATTCTATTTCATTCTTTCCGATTAACGTCGTGTTGATACATACAGGACCGACATTTCCTTGAACTACTTGTGATTTCAGAGATTCACGCTCTGTCACAACCACTCCATTCTTCTCCACCTGGAACGGCAGATCGTATTCATCGACACGCATCTCGTGTACGTAGAGTCGCATGCGAACGAATTGGTGCAGAAAGGTTGAACGCTTATTGCGAAAGAGTCAAAGAAGCTTTCGAAGCTTATATGATGGGTGGCTGGTCTCATGCGCAAGCTCAATCACAGTCACAGTCTCAGTCTGATGAAAACCTATCAGAAGCAATAGCAACAGAAGAAGAAGAAGAAGAAGAAGAAGAAGCGGGAGATGAAGAAGAGGAAAGAGGTAGAAAACTTGAAAAAGGAAATGGAAGTATCAAAAGGACTGACAAGCCATACATTTCGAAAACAGGATCTCAAGATGAAGATACGATGGATATAGGGACTGAGAATGAGAATGAGATTAACAGTTCGATTGGACCAATTCCAACTATCAATATAATACCAAGTCAAGAATCGTCTTCTGAATCCTTTTCTTCTTCGGAAGAAGATATATTCGGAAGGGAAGATGCGGCGACTGCGTCTTCAAATAGGAGTTGTTCTCATTCTGATGCTGATTCTGCTTCGGAGCTGGATTCATTCTCTGAAATGAGTGAAATACCACTTAGTCAAGTAGCAGAAAGATCTGAAACAGAAAACGATATTGAAAACGGAGACCATTTTTCCGAAAAAGCAACTAGAGGAAATGAAACTGCAAATCGAGATGAAAACAGTATCCAAGTTGATGATGAGGAGGATGATGACGATGGTAACAATCCCTCGCACGATTTCGAGAAATCAATTTCGAATTCAAGTTTAGATAATAACGTTAAAGGATTGATGGATATTGATGATCAAGGGTTAACGTATTCGAATATCACAGATGCTAAACATAGAGCTGAATTCCCTGTGAGTTGATATGAATTGTTGGACTTGGATCTGGATTTGGGTTTTGATTTTACAGCGTATTAGATAAGGATAACTGACTGATATTGATTTTGGAAATTGGGAATTCAGGCTTTGGATAGACTGAGAAGTTCTTGAATTTCAATCTATCATTATGCCAATCCAAAAAACATGAATAAACATTCCCTCAATCATCCATTCTAGGCCCAAATCTCTTGGAGTTATTCATTGCCAGGTAGATCTAGTTGGACGGATGTGTCAAAATGTAATTATATTGTACAATAACACCATATTATTGCTAGGCCTTGCTAGGCAGTACACGAGATCCTCTTTATGCCAAAAACCAAATGACATTTCTCCATATAGCACACCATGTATGCATTTTATCTGGAATATCGATGTTCAGTATCGAGTCAGAGTCACAGACTTGTCTCGTTGGCGAGATGACTGTAACATACAACGTGTTGCATAGATTTACACATAACTTGAGAAAATGAAAAACCCTAAAACAGTCCATTTTCCCTCGAAAGAGTCAAAAGGATATATCCATATACAGAAATCCATTATTTTATTGGATATCCCCATATCGTATCCAGTAGTAATTAATCAATGTAAGCTTCGATAACCAAGCAAAAAAAAACCAACATCTATTCCTGAATCCTGCGTTGTATAACCCGGGTTCTCATTCTAAGACATGGATTGTTACTTGACCAAGCTCAAACTTTCCATTGCACTCGCATCAACTATACCTTCCCTTGCGGCTGGAGTAGTAGCTGATATAACTCTATTTCCGACTGCTGGCGTTCGTAGACCTAGACCTGGACCAGAGAGATCATCGAATTTCGTTGATGGCGCAGGATTAGGTATCAATGCTCTGAACGCTTTTCGAACTATACCCAACCAACGTAACATTAGCCGCAAACTCGCATTCTTATAGCGAGTCAACATACCTCGTTTGATGAATATGTAAAATTCTCTATCGTGATTTAGCTGACGTACCAAATCAGGTAAAGTAGGTAAAGGTGGATCGCAATTTGGTACTACAAAAACGCATATAAGCTCATATTTTTGGAGATTGAACGGTGGTACTGGATAAACGAATTTACCTGAGTAATCCTGTTTTGAAACATCGATCAAGATGGAGAATTCCTTTGATGGATCTGATGCGTCGAGAAGAGTGAAACGCATGAGTAAGAGGTCCTCTATGAACCACATGAATATATCAGCAAAGTCGATATTATTTGATATATAGCTTTTTACGCACCTCTTATACCATCAACTTTCCATCCTATACTTTCTTCCAATTCTCTTAATTCTACATCATCTCTCTGTCTCATGTCATCTAACATTTTACTCTGTCTTTCTTTTTCACTTCGATCAGATTTGACTTCCTTCCTCAATGAACTCAATTCCGACTCTAGATTTGATGATTGATCTTTGACTTTTTGGAGGGACGATTGGAGGTGTGTAAGCGATGAAGTCAGATCTGATAATGTATGTCGTTCCGATTCCAGCGCTAAAAAAAGAAAGATTGGTCAAATAATGATTTGCATATACTGCACTAATGTGGGAACAGATATAATCAACTCACTAGATAACATGTCACCTTCTCTTTCTCTTTCAAGTTGTATTCTTCTTTCCATCTCTTCTGTTTCAGCTTTCAGTTCTCTCATAGTAACGACATGATCAGTCGCTCTAGCAGCTATTTCCGTTCTTGCAGCTAGCGTGTATGAGTCAACCTAGACAGAAAGTCATCAGACCGTTCCCATCATTTTGGACATTCGCACCTCATACAAGACAGCAGGCGAAGAGAGAATCGGACTTACGGCAGTCAAGAAAGCCTCTACATGTCTTTGGAATGGTTCCCATTGCAAGTCTATAGAAGGAGAAACACTGTTCGATGAACTTTCGTCCAAAATCGCTTGTAATGATATCGGTCTCGGTGGAGCCAGGTATGCTGTAGGTGGCATCTTTGTGTTTACCCTTGAGGTCTTGATACTTGATCCTTGATCCTTGATCCTTGATCCTTGATACGTATTAAGATATCGATGAGCAGTATTCAAAGTTAAAAATGAAATCATGAGTATCTATTGCTGATTGTAATTTTCATGTTTATCTGTTTTCGCGTGTTTGGTTCTCGTCAACTGTTTGTAAAGTACGACGCGCGTGGTTTTCAGATATCAATATAATAAAAGTGAGTTTATTGGTATTTATCCCGGTATAACTTCAAATGTCCCCTGCGAGGTTGTTCTATGTAAATGTATCCCCAGGATTGGCAGTCTCAGCAACGAGGACCTCTGTGATACCTACTCGTAGCGACTTACTATAGCTTGAGCGTCGAAAGGACTCAGAGGAATGGCATGCATGTACAATTTATCGATCGGATATTCCACATGAAATCTTCATTGTGGGGTGCGATACAAGGTATCACAAAAACCGCCTCCTTCTCTTCGTCAGACTTTCTATCTTTCCGAGGTTCAGCTAGTCTCTCTTCTCCATGTATCTCATTTTCGCTTCACCTATGCATCAGAGCATCATGCTCTGAGCAATGATGGATCTACTCTTATGCATACAAATGTGCAAAGTGAGTGACAAAGCTCTGCGATGAAACTCAAAAAGAATGGAGGGATCAGATAAAGAGTTGTTTATGTAAACAAAAGTCAGTCGCGTTACGTTGAATGATCTATTCTACCCCGTTCAACTCTAATTCATGGCATAAAAAAAAACACGACGAGGTGATGATAACAACAATCGTAGAATCTATCATCGCCCCTTGTATCCAGTAGTGTGTACAATCTCATACTTGCTATTGATCCTCTTACAAAGTGGATAGAACTGTTGGACTTCAACAGACCTTATCATTTGAATCTTGATTTAATCAGTAGATTGTTATATCAAAAGATGTTTTCACGCGTTTTGAAATCAACAAACCAACAACAAGCCCCTCCTTCACCTTCATCCAACACCATCACCAATAATACCACCACACCTTCTACACCTAATTCCAAATCAACTTCCAGATCCTCTCATATCAAATCACAATCTACCACAGCAGCTCAATCGTCACCTTCCAAAATTCCAGTCGCCTCCAATCCATCTTCAAGATCAACGTTCGTTGCCAGTGGTAGCAAGGAGAACGTTCCTGCTCCAACTTCAAATGGTAATAATGGTCAAAATCCACCTCCAGAGAAAGAAAGATCAAATTACCTCTCTTTCCTCTTCTCTCAATCTCAACAAGGTGCACCCACTACTCCTGTTAAAGTGAACAAAACTGCTCCTGCTCCTATTGCTCCCCATCCAGGTCAAGCATATCACACCACTCACGGAAACGGTATCGGTCAAGCGGTCCAAGCGAATTCGACTAGAGATGCCCAGTCTCATGGACATGATCATAGACAATATATCCCTGAGTCAGATGACATTCATATGCAAACAATGAAAAACACGATCAATCCTGCTATGTTGAAACAACTTGCTTCAGCCCCAACCGCACCAATCGCTCAACATCAACATCAAATTGCACAACCTCACAGAGGTGTTCAGGGACAAGCACCTACCAATCCTTACGCGATTCAAAGGGGTGCATATAACGAAGATGTTTACATGAAGACTCAAAGACCTGAAACGAAGCATGAAAAAGAACGAGGTCTTCAACTATGGGAAAGGGAGTTGGTCGAATCAGCTGAAATGAAAAGGAAAGCTACTGTAGCTCAAATCTGTCAGTGTGATTAAGACTTACCATTCGGGAAGATATTGACTGACGCGCTATTCGTTCTCGTAGACTTTTTGGATTACTATTGTGAGCCAATCGAGTCTTGATAAATGGTCCTTATGTGCTAGGCCAAGCTGATGCAGGTCTATCTCCAGTCGATTTGCTCGGATACATCGCTAACAGGAAGAAGCGTCTTGAGAACTTTAAAGTCGATACCACTCAACGAGGTGTAAGTCTACCATCCATAAGGGTAGAAGTCTAGCTGATGATGGAGCGTCAATAGGTATCTGGACCTGAATTGCAAAAAGAAGTCTCATCTTACAACGGTCGAGAGAGAGTCTTATTACGAAAGAGAAGGACAAAGCTTAGAGTTGATCAATTCCGAATCATCGCTCAAGTTGGTCAAGGTGGATACGGTTCGGTCTACCTTGCTAGAAAAGCGGACACGAACGAAGTTTGCGCTCTGAAGAAGATGCGAAAAGGTACTTTGGCTAAAATGGATGAAGTCAAGCATGTCCTGGTAGAAAGAGATATCTTGACTGCTGTGAAGACTCCTTGGTTGGTCAGATTGTTATATGCCTTCCAAGACACAGAGCATGTCTATCTAGCAATGGTGAGTTGATGTCTTTCCCCACTACCTATAGGACGCTGATTAGATTGAATGAACGTAGGAATATGTACCAGGTGGTGATTTCCGAACTTTATTGAACAACTCTGGTGTGCTCAAAGAAGAACACGCAAGATTCTACGCAGCAGAGATGTTCATGGGTGTGAACGAACTACATAAGTTAGGTTATATCCATCGAGACTTGAAACCTGAGGTGCGTAGTATCGATCATGGCCAATTTTTCGAAACGCCAACTGACAATCGTATATACAAAGAACTTCTTAGTAGACGGTACAGGTCATGTCAAACTCACCGATTTCGGTCTTGCTACTGGTTCCTTGAACCCCGCGAAAATCGATCAGATGAAGCAAAAGGTGAGCCGTTCGTCTCTGTAAACTCCTGGAAAAATAAGCTTACTATCTGATCGGTAGCTCGACCAAGTCAAAGATGAGGAACTTGTCTTCCGATCTACTCTTGAACGAAGGACAATTTACAGAAGTATCCGAATGGCGGAACCTCGATATGCCGACTCTGTAGTCGGTTCTCCTGATTATATGCCACCTGAGGTTCTCCGGGGAAAGACATACACTTATTCTGCCGATTACTGGTCTCTTGGTTGTATCTTGTTTGAATTCTTATGTGGATTCCCACCCTTTTCCGGATCCACCCCAGAAGAAACCTGGGCGAACCTCAAAAACTGGACAAGAGTCTTGAGAAGACCAGTATATGATCGACCTGAAGATTTGATATTTAACCTTACGGATGTAGCTTGGGACGCAGTCACAAGATTAATCGCCAATCCAAAAGATCGAATTACGACTCTTGATGAAGTTCAATCGTTACCATTCTTCTCTTCATTACCATTCAAATCCCTGAGACAAATAGACGCTCCATTTGTTCCTGTGTTAGATGGCGAGACGGATGTAGGATACTTTGATTCTTTCTCAAGTCCTGAAGATATGGCTAAATACGCCGAAGTCTTCAAGAAACAAAGAGATGTGGAAGCTGTTGAAGAAAAGGGTATCGGCAATAGAAATAACTGGGTCGGTTTCACTTTTGGTAGAAACGCTAATGTGAGTTTTGTGCACATAATCGAATCACCTCTAATATCTCTTGTGTCGTCGTGTATCTATCTCATTACTGACGCAATTGATTTGAATATCTGTCATAGATCGCTCCTGCTCCTCGAGGAATCAAGCCTGAAGGAGAAGCTCTACAAACTATTTTCTAGTATCGGTACAGAGTCGACCCATCCTACCTCTCATCTCCCCCATATTTCTTTCCTCTCGATTCATTGTACACGAATAACTTGATTCACATAAATGATACCCCAATCTCTCCATTCTGTTTTTTCCCCGAGTTTACTTGAAAAGGATTGGACAATATGATTTTGTATATAGAATGGATATGTGATCCGTTTGATTCTGATCTGATCTGAACGGTACGAGTATATTTCAAATGACAGGACTGCAGAGAATGCTAGCAAATCAATTTGTGGGACTCGGTTTATCTGTCATTCAGCAAAGTATATCAATCAATATATATCAGCCTATTTCCTTGCTTGCCTGCAATCTGCTCTTCCTTCGATCACGCCCCTCGCGAAAAACAATTAAAATCACGAAGTTGCATCTACTTTGACAGTCATTCTATAGCAACCTAACTCTTATTTTGACTTGTCATGAATAAAACCCAACTCAACCAAACCAAACCGAACAGAAATTCCCCCTCCCCTTCTGTTGTTTGAAGTAAAACCTCAGAGTATACACTTCAACCCTTTATTCTTTCATAAATGTCTAACAAGCTTTGTGAGATTGAGGGGGAAAAAGAAGAAATGACATGTCTTTATTGTATAATTGTGATTGTAACTGTAATTGTGATTGCTTTGGAATGTAATTGATTCTGCGGTAAAGGGGTATATATAATAAAATAAAAATAAAAACTAATTGGATCAATCACTTTCTTCCTTCTCTTCTTCTTTGCGTCTCTTCTTGTATTCGATAAGTTGTTTGTATACAGCATTTGAAAGAACACGTGATCACTCAAATCTTGATAATTTACACTATTGACGGTTTTAAAGGAACTGTCGAGATGGTGGGTAAGTAAATCAGTACATTCAAGTATAGCCAGCAAATCTCAACTTACATAGTCTGGGGGTCTTCTAGAAACGAGAGGTTCTCCTGCTCTGGGTGCTGGATCGAATTGAAGGCTACACGAATAGGTCGTTAGCTTTTTGGTAAAAGTCTCCCAGGAGAAACACTTGTGATCGTGGCGCGTAAAGGCTAAATATTGAATTCCAAACTCACAATGTGTATTTCAATGCGTCGTCTACTTCTAATATAGCAGCTTGATTTCCACATCTATAACAGTAGTTTGGTGCTGAGAATATAGTAACGACATTTCGTTCTTGAGACCAAGAGAAACCTTCCATGACCAGTTGGTGTGCTCTTGCTACCAATGTCAAACCGTTGTTATGGTCTGTGAAGAATAAACTTTGTCAGTAAACCCCACGACATTCTTCAAAATGAACTTGTTCAATCACTCACTGAAGGCTTCGGAAATATCTTGACCGAAAGTATAACCTGCACCTCGAGGACTTATACCCCAACCACATCGATCATCAGGGTCTGACCAAAGCAGATCACACATTGGACCTTCGTGAGGTACTTCCTGAATTCTGTCAATCGATCGAATATGATCAAGTGTATCGATAGAGGGGGATAGACCACCGTGGAGACAGAAGATCTGCAGGAGAGGGAATCATCAGTCGAATTCATCCAACAAACTCGTAAAAGTAAGATAGCACTGAAAGCACTGAAACGGTTACTCACTTGATTATCGATCAAAGCGGTTAATGGTAAATAATCGAATAAATCGGTAAAAAATTTCCAAACATTTGCATTTCCATATTTCCTTAGACATTCATCGTAAAATCCATAAACTTGAGTGATCTGTCTTGATTCATGATTTCCACGAAGAATAGTTACTCTATCTCTATAACGAAGTTTCAAAGCGACCAGTAGAGTGACTGTTTCAACTGAATAATAACCACGGTCGACATAATCACCCATGAAAAGATAATTTGTGTCAGGGGAGTTACCACCGATCCTGAATAATTCAGAGAGATCGTGCTGTAAATCATCGAGATTATCAGCAAAGTAGACGATGGTTCACCTTCACCGAGATGGAGGCTGAGACGGACAAAAATTCCATAGAAGACAAACTCACGAATTGACCATGGATATCACCACAAACTGTTACAGGACACCGTACAGGTTGAACATTTGATTCCTCCATCAACACTTCTCTAGCCTGGATGGATTGATAGTCAGCACTGCGGTACAACATGGCTATGTGCCCACTTCCGCAACACTGCAAACATCCCAAAGGCAGGAAGAACAAGAACGGTCAAGGGAGGATAAAGGATCTTGAACGGCAGCTCAAAAGCGAGCCACTCGAAATGAGGACCGATGACCGTGAAGCAGACATCGCTCCCTACAGCCATGCTTTACCAAATCCCAGCAGGCTTGCTCCTCTACCTTCTGTACGCTTCCCCTCATCGCCAAGCCCAGACCAGTTCCACGTTCCCAAGATCTCCACGACACGAACACGAATTCCAATGTTCTTATCACTCACCTTATCACATAGCTTCTTCACCTCAGGTTCACTTAAAGGCTTGCATTGCATCAACTGAGCGATCCAAGCATCGACGTCATCGTTTGATGACATGTTGTATAATCTCCTCTTGAGCTGGATTCGAGGTGAGAAACGCTAAAAGAGGTGGTGTTGTTGTAGTTGGGAAGGAAGAGAAGATGAATTGTGTTTTTCTCCTTGATGATCTATGCCAGTCGTATGATAACGTCTACTTCCCGTTGGGGTGATCTGCACTTCTGTCTTGTATGTATATTCCTACAATGTAATGATCGGTTATTGCTGTTCTATTGAGAATATGTAACGGGATGAAGTATAGATGTATCTGTTCCAAGTCAGTTTGCCTTTCTCCACCAAAAGACAAGCGTCACTCATTCACTCATATAACAAATCTCCTGCACGCGCCTCACCATACATACGAGCTGAGTGTGGCACCAGCCGATAACACCGGTATATTCCCGACATGTGGCAATCGATGAGTCCCGAGGTTGTGGAGTCTCCGCGATCGTTCATCATATATCTCCTCGATACCCGGTCTAAAGTCATTTTGAGGTGTTTCACTCGTTCATGAAGGTATACAAAGGAATCCTTCCAGTCGTTTCAAAGGATTTGTTGCGGAGCACACACGCAAGCCCTTGGCGCATGGTGTGGGAGTATCCGTTACTGATATTCTAGCAACGTGATGGTGATCATCACGCAAAAAAGCGGTAGTCGGGAGCTTGTAGACAAAGAAAGCTTTCCTTTTTCTTGCTTTCAGAACTAATCTGTGAATAATGTGCACTGGTGTAATCTCTTTCACCGATATGACTGAGAAGATCATCGAACAACATGATCAGGAAGCAGCCCCAGATCGCTTACCAGTGCTTCCAAGCAAGCCCTCAAGCGACCAGTCAGGAGAAATCGTTATCCCTGAACTAGCCATATCTCAATGGAGAAGGATCGTTCTAGCAGGCTTGATGATGTTTACAACTTTTATCGCTGTTCGTGCAAGATCTTACAAAATGAAATGTGCTTGTCCACTGACTGTCCTTTAGTCGGCGACTATAGCGGGCTCACTGCTGATTATTCCTGCGATGTCCGCTGATTTAGGCATAAAAGATCTTCAAGCTCAATGGGTAAGTAGCTGAATGAAGCATAGTGATATTTCATATGAAGTGGCTTATAAAGTTAAGATCGTAGATCAGCTCAGCATATTCTCTGGCGAATGGTTGGTGAGTGAGATTCTCCTGATACCCACCACTCAATACTTACCATCAGTGGCAATACTTGTCGTTCTTAGCGGGCTACTGTTCTTCGGTCGAGTAGCAGACTTGTACGGAGGGGAATATCTCTTTCTTCTCGGAATGGGCTTGTACACCTTGTTCAGTGTAATATCAGGTTTTGTCAGAGTGAGTGACTTCGCATCAGGTCTTCTGGGTTTATCTTTTTCTGTGACTTTATTCTTCCCTTCTTTATCGCACTTTCGTAATGTCGACGTGTCACGCAAATTCTGTATTCCGCTGATACTCATTGAATGATCGGGACAATAATCACATCTGTCTTTTTGTGATAGCTGATATTTACTTCTTTAGCAAAGCACGGCTCTGTGCGTCGTCCGAGCTCTCGCGGGCCTTTCTTTATCTATAGCTTTACCAGCAGCTTTCGGTATAATAGGAAGGACATTTCGGAGTGAACCTTCACGTACAATCGCTTTCGCATCACTCGCACTTGGAGTTCCAATCGGGGCAGGTCCAGGGCAGGTTATAGCAGGCTGTATGGCAGGCGTTAGTCCGTAAGTCGATCGTATCGACGACTCCTTTATCTCTCACATAGCAATTTGAAAATCTTTTCGAAAGGTTATGAAACGTTCAAAGGTAAAGGGCTAATCTTTTCATGGATGAAATAGGAAGTCGTGGCAATACAATTTCTTTATATTGGCTGGATTAGCGATAATTCCTTGTCTACCTGGAATCTTCATCATCCCCTCTGAACCCAGAAAGCAGAAACAGATCTCAACGACGAATAATCGGGTGAATAAAAAGTTCGATTGGCTTGGAGCAGGATTGATTACTTCTGCTTTGGATTTAATCGGTTTTGGATTGACTCAAGGTGGTCTGATTGACAAGGGATGGAAAGAGCCTTGTGAGTTGATAAATTAGCTTTTGACCCGATTACTGTTTTGCAGCTTAAATAGATTGTCAATTGGAAATTTAGATATTGGGATCTGCGTAGGACTGGCCGTTTTACTCTTCGCCGGATTTATTTACTGGGAGAAACGAACCATCAAGAGTTCATCAAACATCGCTCCTTTGGTAAACCTTTCGATGTTCATACGATATGATCATAAAGTCACTGCTGTGCTCTGTGTGGCGTTTACAGGTTACTTGTCAGTCGCAGTGAGTATTTTCGCATTTTATCCAGAAGTGCTGTGGAACAATACATTGGAGTATAGGATCACCTTGATCGGTGTCTGCTCCGATTGGCTGTCCAAATAGTAATTTTATGCTTTCGATAGGGATGGATGTATTTAACAACGATATATTTTCAAACGCTCTTACAAGAGACACCCTTAACGAACGCTCTACACGTTCTTCCAGCTCCTATCGTAGGAGCTCTCGCTTGTTTCTTGGTGACTCTATTGGCGCCCAGAGTACCTGCTCCATACTTACTGGCTATGGGAGGCTGCTGTACAGCTATAGCTCATATACTATTCGCTGTTGCTCCGCTTCACAGGACATGGTGGATCAATGGTTTTTTGAGCAACTTGTTCAATCCTTTCGGAGCGGATTTGTGAGTACTTTACAGAACATCTCATCCCATTATCCGTTGTTCATATTTTGAATTATCAGTCCGCCAAGCATTGGCTGATCTCTATTGTATACGAACTCATGTAGTACGGTCGGAATAGGATCCATACTGATATCCAATCTGGTGAATGAGTAAGTGGCCTCATCCCTTTGGCCTGATTCCCCTGGCTTGGCGTCGAAGCGTATTCTTCAATCTGCTAATATATTGGGTCTTGGCTATACTGCAGAGACGAACAATCCATCAGTGGAGCGTTATTCCAAACGGCTCTTCAACTCGCTTCGACGTTGGGAGTATGTCTGTGCAGTCTCACTCAGAAGATCGTCATGGATAAAACTGGATCATTAGAGAAGGGATTAAGGGTCGGGTTTTGGTTAATGGCTGCATTCAGTTTCTTTTCTGCTTTGATCGCTTTGATCGCTTTGAGAAAAGTCGGATTGGCTAGAGATATCAGAAAGGTGACAGAAGGCAGTACTGCTTCTTGAGGAGATGTCTAAAATAAAGGAATAGTGGAGATACAATACCGTAGACGATGTGTACTCTTATTGGCGGCGACTGTGCTCACTGCACTTTTGGCGAGTCCTGTTTATCAATGATGTCTCAGTTGCAAACAGTAGGAACGATGCATGAGACAGTGCTTCATACAACAAATCCATTTGTGCAGAGAACCTAAGGTGATCAAATTCGATCGGAGAATGGGTCGGATTGTCACATGAGATTTGCAGTTTGATTAAAATGACGAAGAGGCTCAATCGTTTCAGCAAAGACCATTGCCCATACCAGTCGCTCGCTCGAGGAAGACGGTGTAGTAGACTGAATCGATTCCGCAATTCGAGCATACATGCCAACCTTTGATAGCAGCCAAAACCATAATTTACATCAACTCCTATGGTTCATGGTTATAAATGCTATGATGTGATTAGGTTTAATCCTCGACCTTGTCATATCTCCATTACGCGTTGACCTGCGCACCTCCCCTTGCACCACCTCGTCCACCCCTTCCTCGTCCGCCTCTTCCTCTAAATCCACCTCTTCCTCTTCCCCTTCCATCCCCATTCTGCTCTCCTCCTTGGTGCTGAGCAGGAGGTTGACCTTGAGACACAGGTAGAGGTAATGGCAAAGCTACGTTGGTCTGCTTGTTTGGACTTCTGACTACTTGTGAAGGTAGAGCATGACCAGGTCTATGAGCGACATGTTTCGCTCCCAAAGCATTTGCTAATCTTTCTCCGTGACTCGATAAACCTTGGCCCTGTGCTTGTTGTTGCTGAACAGGTGGTTTGACACCTTTAGTTGCATTTCCATAAGACGTATTCCCATTGACTTGGTTTGGCAGTGCTCGATTAGGGTTTCGCATGATGGTGGGTTGTTGGTGTTGGTCATGTTGTTGATATTTGTTTTTGTGAGGGATGGAAGGTTGATAATTCTGCATTTGTAGAACAGGTCTTGGTCCTAATTGAGGTTTGAAAGGAGCATTTTGACCAAGAGGTTTAGCTCCTGATTCAAATCCGACTCCGAATTGAGGTTGTGTAAGATTCAGACATGATGAGAATGGCACAGTGGATCCTCTATATTCGGAACATCTGCCTTGCAGAGTCTCACCGCCCATGAATGGTACGTCCCAGACAACATCGATATCTCTCGTACCTAACCCGACTACGACACCTTTCATGGCTAATGGGACACCTCCAGCGGCGGCATCTTGAACCATGATGACTCGATCGCCAACTGCGAATTTCTGCCCTTGAAGCCGGTAAATCGCGTGACAAGGTTTGAGGACCGCTTGTCGAGGAATAGCTTTGACAACTGCTCTTTTGATTTGATCGGGTGACTTATGGTTCCGGTATTGATCAGCTAACTTTTCGATCATTTGAACAGATTCCTATAATTAAGCAGAAATCAGCTTCCGGATCCCGAAAGATGCGATCCATTGCAAAGCTCACCTTCTCAAGTTGTTCAGCAAAAAGAGAAACAGTGTCTAGATCAACCAAATCCTTCTCTTTCAACCACTTTTTCATTCCCTTGACCACTTTGTCAGGATCTTCGGCTGTAGGGCAGAGCTCAGCAGAGGTGACAAGATCTCCACCTCTACTATCGAGATTGCCAAAAGGTTCTGGGAACGCTTCTTTGTACTCCTTGAGCACCTGAGCTGTCTTTTCAGAAAACTCCCATCCTTTGTCATTCCTTCTTGAATATCCTAATACCTTCAATCCCTTTGATTCGAATTTCAGTGCAAGACCGATGTTCGTTCTCGATCCATCTTCGAGCAAGACCAAGAGGGTTGACGTGACTCTTGACAGTGCCAAAGGGGAAACACCGATTCGACGGGCGAGCACTGGGGATGGGTAATAAATTCCAGTAGGTCGATGCGCAACAAGTCTTGAGAAATTTTGGTTCTCTTGCTTTTCAGAAGGGAAGAATGCTAAACCAACATCAAGCGTTTTCTCGGTCGTTCCGATGACTTGGGCAGCTGTGCCATACGCCATGTGACCCAAGAAAATGACCTTCTCACCATTCGGAAATTCTTGCGACATGGGAGGAGCGTCTTTTTCCAGGTATCTTTCGTCTTCGAAAGTCACTTGAGTGACGGCCAATTGATAAGCTTGAGCGATCTCCTTTTCGGGAGCTTCGTAATCTTTGACGAGAGCACCCGTGTCAAGACGTTTCAATCCTTTCAGGGGTCTGACGTGAAGCACGACATCTACACTGCCGGTGATGATACCGAATCTCTTGGAATTGTGATGCTCGATGTGATCCGCTTGTTTCTTGAAAGCAATAGCTTGGTAAGGGTTATGAGGGGTGCTGACCACTTTTGCAATTTTACCCATTTGTTGCAGTTCATACTTGAACATATCATCAGAAACGGCGACTACCATTCCTTCGTGAAGATAAGGCCAAGAATGAAATGTTCGTTGTCCAATCATTCTCTTCGCGATATCACCGGTGTTGGGTCGATCATGCTTGGATGTGACTGTAATGATCATAGATTGATTTTTGGAATCGGACTGGAACACGTTGACGCCGTGATATCCCAATGTGCCTTGATGAGCTAACGTCTGAAGTGATGGGAAACCAGCCAAAGCTGATGCACCCAGATGAACACCGTCGAGAAGACCAAGGATAAGGTTGATGCCATCACCTAAAGTAGGAAGATTGAATGGACTGGATCGACATTGACTTTTGACGAGATCAGGGAAATACCCGGGCGCGGAAGATGGGTAGGTAGTATCTTGATGATCATCAAAGACGAATTGGGTGGCGACCACACCACTCTTGTTCCGATCTTTCTCTTCGCTTGTAAGTCGGACCTCTCGAGCTGCGAATTGGGATTAGCATAAATCAATGTGATGTCGTGCATAGCGACTCACCAGCCATGGCCTTGAGTAAACGTTTTTCGTCAATGAAGGGGATTTTGATAACAGCTTCCCAATCTTGTTTCTTTCCATTCATATCGAGAGCAAAGTCTTTAGGATAGAAATCAATGATAGGGGAGGTCTCCTCGAACATCAGATCCTGCAAGTTAGGCAAATCAGTTTAACGAGACAACCAGCATGGTGAGCTGAAGGACTAACCCTATAAGCTGGAGGAACATGCTCTTTACTTTCCTCTGGCAAAACACCCATCAATTGTTGGAACGGCGTGAATGGTTTTCCAAAATCGAAATCGAACTTGTACTCGGCAATACCCTTAAGATCTATAAATGATATTAGCTGACGAGTCAAGCAGAACAAGACTGACAGCTCACCGGTAATTCTAGGAGCATAATGGAAGTTATAGAACCATCCCCAACTTGATACACCTTTATAGTAATAGTTTAAAATCCATTGAAGACCTTCGATATATCTGAAAACAATGCTGTGCATATCTTCAGGCTTGTTGAAATCAAGCTCAAGCTTCTCCTTGTAATATCTTTTCTTCCAATCATCCAAATTCTCCTTCAGCTTATCCTCGTAAGCTTCCTCAAAGTCTTCCACGACATTGTCAACCACTTTGGCTTTGTTGTATTTAGCAAATATCCTTTGAATAGCCAAATCACCTTCTGATTCCTCTTCTTCCTCAGATTCCCATTCGCCGTCAGCCTCCTCTTCGGCGACGGCAGAGGCTCCATCCTCGCTCACTCCCTCAAGGTCAAAAGTCATGACGACGATATTTTGACCATAATCATCCACCTCGTCCCACTTGGTGAGTAGATGGAGCTGATCCCCTAATTCTTGAACAAATCGTTGGTCTCTAGCGGAGAAATTGTTCACCAATACGCATCGATCGGCAGATGAAGGTCTAGCTTGATGTTTGGTGACAAATTGCTTGATTTGATTCAATATTTTCTGTTGGTCCTTGGTAATGACTATGTATGACTTAGCGAGAGCCAAGCTGGCAATACATCAAGATTCAGCTTACCCATCTTTCCCCTCTTTCGAGCCTTCTCCATCGCTTCAATTTCCTTTTGCTGCTTGCCCTTGTACCAGTTCTGGTCTGCGTATTCTTCTTCAAAGTTGTCAATCTCGAACTGCGCCAACTTGTCAAGCATGAGTTGAAGTCGGGGCAAGGAGATCGTTCCATGCTCGTTGAGATATCCCCCTGAGAAAAAATTCAGCTTGTGGAATTATGTGACAGTATAAGCTGAACTCGCCGGCAACGGGTAAAATCTCTTTGTAGATTCCCCAAATTCTCTCCAAGGCTCCTTCATTGATATGTAAATCCGGTAAATGAGGCAAGAAATCATTTCCTACGAACACAGCCATGAGGATGAAATCGTCTATGATTCGTTCAAGATCATATTTGAATGATATTTGTGTGGCGAGAGATCCGAATTCCAGATCCAGATATTCTCGAAGTAATGACAGGTGTAAAAGGTAAAAGTTGGTGTTTGCGAGACTAACCGACAAAACACGTATCAGCTTCAAGGTCGTTTTAGACTCAGAATCTGACTTACCCGGTGGTCTTCTTTGATTTCCTTCCAAAAGTAACTTCTTCTCTTAACAGACAGAAATGAGGATCATGACTTAATAAACCTAACATGATCAAATCTGCATCTAAACCATATAAACAGTGTCTTGTGTTTGGGTTATAATCAGGTTGAGCTTTTGTCAACCTTATAAATTCTTGGATTTTATGTTCACCCTCTCCAGGTACGTCATGTCCACTTAGAATAACCTTGACGTTTCTCCACTCAGCGTCTTCTGAGATTCTCTTAGTTACATAATATTTAAGGTGATTTGAGAGCCTTGCCATGAATGGTGTCCCTAATCACCCGCCCAAAAATGTCAGCTAACTCTGTTTATACGCTTCTTAAAAGCAACAAAGGCGAGGAAGCTGACCTGGCGTAATACAATTTGAATCGAAAGCTTTTTCTTCAGGCAATTTTTCGCCTTTCTTTTCAGCTTCTTGTCTTTTTTCAACAGCATCTTTTGCCGTTCGAAATCGTCTACTTCTTTGTTGGTTCATTTTAGCTCTTGGAGCTACACCATCAATAGCCATGAAAAAGACTTTTTGTGGCTTGATTTTAGTGAATAGATGATCGATATAAGCGAATATCGCCAAAATCATCTGTTCTTCCGTTATTCGGAAATGTGGATCATTCTCCGATGAAGGAGGATGAGAACAGTTATGAATGATACCATTCTGCGCCAAGATTCCATCAGTATCGTCTATTGAACGGGACAATGATGGGTGTCAGGCTTACCATGTCCAAGCTGATCGATGACAATGACTTGTCAGTTCTTTGCTCCTATCACCTTCGATGCAGATGTGCAACTCACTATAAATTGTCAAACGTCGGAATGGAGTTTGGCGTGATAAGCTGAGATGTGAGGGGGTACCTCTCCGAGATCCATCTGAAAAACTGTAATAAGACGAGTACGAAAGACAATCAGCCACTATGCACATCGCGATTGCATCTATTGTAGGTATATCGACATCGAGATTATCAAACGAACCTTTGGAATACCTATTGCCACCCACCACGTTAATCAGCTTGACACATGCGATCAAAATGAAGGAAGTACTCACCCATGATGATTGACTATTACTTTGTTACTTTATACAGTATGAAAAGAGTGGTTGTTATCGTTGTTTAATGCTTTATATAATATGCTATTGAGATGATCTGATTCGATTGATGATCAAGCCGTTCTAAAATTCGAAGGGGGTATACTTGATGAGTATGGTTAAAGTTACACACAGGTCGAGAAGAGAAGAAGACTTTGGTATCCTATTCCGAGACGATCCAGGTATTACTACTGAGGGTTGTGAAAGAATTGGGGGATGAATTCCAAGCGCAATTGCTTCTTGAGAAAGAAGAGAGAGGAGAAGGATCGAAGAGGATTGAAGATGTGATCGTCTGGACGTGCCATGAGTCGGTATTCCGGATCGGTTGTGTGTATTTATCGGTCAATTAGGCGTGTGAACACCGGTTAGAAAGGCCGAGATTAGGCACGTGGCAACGGTTGAATGAAAGAACGGATGGGTTGACATAAAGTGATAGACTAATTTCAGTTCCTTTTCTATTTCATAATTCATTCTCATCAAGCTAAAAACAAGTACAGCAAAGACCGATATGTCACGCTCACCAGAAAAGTGAGCTGATCACCGCGATTGAGTGTTGAAGGACTCAGCTGACGATCACCCGGTATAGGTATTCCAGTCGATCGCCCGATGCAAGGATGAGTCCTTCTCTTTCACCTGCCAGATCAAGGCGGCCTGATGTGGAGGAAGCTCCTGCCAAGTGAGTATACTCTTAAATTATCTAGTGTTGACCTCATCGTTAACCGCAATTGTAATCTTCTGTGCAGACGAATGCGAACGGATCGAAAAGTGGAAGATAAAGCCAGGGGTAAAAGATTATTCGGTAATATCCTGGGGACATTACAGAAGTTCCAAAAAGATGATAAATCATCAAGGACAAGTGAAGCTGTGAGTGCAGTAGATTGTTATTAATCTTCAACATCTATATACCAAGCCGCCCACCATCCTTTGTCTCTTTCGAAGCGGACCTTGCTAATAATGGTATTGGTTTGTTTAGGCCAAGAGGAGAGAGCAAGTTTCAGAGAGGATAGCAGCTAAATTAAGATCTGAAACTACATTACATACAGAGATATTAGATTCCGAAAAAGAATTGAAAAGTCTCAAGATAAATACTGAGAGTGCGGAATACGTATTAAAGCATAAACAAGTAGCGGTAAGTCACACATTCCTCAATTGCGTTTCGAGAAACAACCGCTTGATCGAATACTCGCAAGGGTCGGTAGAATCCACAATAAGTGACTTGATTTCATGTTGCAGCTTAAAGCACGTCATGATTTCCTTGAACCAACCTCAAAATTCCTTTATACATCACTACCTCCCCCAGAACCATTAATATTCGAAAGTAATCTACTCAACCCATCACCTATACCTTTATCCAAAGGACCAGGGAGAGAACCTCCTCATGGAAAGGATTTAGCACCATTATACTATGTGAGTGTAAATGTATCTCCTCATGTCATTCACTGAGGCCTTGTTCTTTGATTGATCACAAAGAAATCCGAGCTAATCCTCGCCTCTGCTTTCCGTAGTTACCTAAAATACTGCTACCTCATCAAACGTCAGCTTTGAAATCTCGTCAAGCAAATTTATCCGAATTAATCTCAGAAGAAATAGACACCTTAGAAAAGGAGAAGGAGAAAGTTGAAAGTACATCAATAACGAATCGGAAGAGAATTGAAGAGTTATCAGACAAGTTAGTTGAATTGAGACAACAAGTGAAACATACCAATGAAGAAGGAGGGGACAGTCAAGGAGCAAGTGGTAGTAGTAGGAGAAGAGGAGGCGGTGGAAGAGGTAGAGATGAAAGAGAAGATGATTTCGGCAGAACACCAAGGGAAGAAATGGATCTCGATCGAGACAGGGAAAAAGATGGCGAAGAAAGAGGTGTTGTAATCAAAGGTGATGAAGGCGATATCGAAGTGGAATATTGAGCGGTTCGAAGGAGAAAAAGTAATAGACCAGAAGGAGCTGGCCTGGGCATACACCAGCGAGAAGCGAAGGAGTTATTGGCCTTTTCATGACAATCAAAAGACAGGTCATGAATATCAAGAAGATTTGCTAGCAGCCCCTGCATGAAGAGGGAGAGGTTGAATGCATGGTATATATGTATCATTTGTATGCAGGGTATAACAATCAACATTTCTACTGATCTCCCGACTTGCATTCCCCACCTGGAGACGCATGGCCCAGAGTGCCCTTCATCGCTCGTGTGGTCTTCAGAGATCCGCTCTACCAGTGTGAATGGCTAGCGGAAACCCCACTGCCGTCCTAGTAGATCTCGTCAAATGGTCTAGTATCTTTAAAACAACTCTCCCAGACCTCGTTGACTGCTTTTTCAGCCATATCAGGAGATGTGCAAGATGGATTTGCCAGGACTGAAAGTATAGCACGTCTTTTCACGCATGCCTATGAGAGATAGTCGCTGGAGTCAGCTCAGTGATCTTTGCTTTGACAGATTTGTGTTCAGTTTGCAGATATCAGAAACATGATATTTTCGGACGCGTAAATTGACTCACTTGATGTTGTTTGTTGAAACTGTAAAATCCTCTCTTGAATTCTCTTGTGAATCTACAATCTCCCGATAAATTTGCTGCTCTGATCTAGATCATGAAAATAATGTGTCAATGATTAGATATATTTCGTCAGAGTAATCCTTCAACGTCGTATCTTCATTTCAATCGAATGATTGAGCAGCGAATCCCCGTTGAACTGCATGGAATATCTTGTACGTATTCCGATTCATTCATTACTAACCCCCACCCACCTGTGACAGGAGCAAATTGACTCACCTCTGAACAAGCATGATGTCTCAAATTCATCCAATCCACTTTAAATCTACAATGATCATAAGCATGCAATAACTCATGTGCTAAAGTATCTTCCATGTGCTTTTTGGAGAAAAATCGATTTTGACATAATAATATACCGTGATCAGGTGAAAATCCACCTGAACGTGATTCTGGACAGGGATGGCATTGGATTGAAGATGATGGGAATTCACATCCTGCTGATTTTAAATGTTGTAAGAGGAACGTTATTATTGGACCTACAAGATATCAAGGAGGTTAGCTGAGGGGTTCGTAGGATGGACCCAAGGTGAAAAAAAAGGGAAGGAGAAGGAAGGTCGTCAAGGGTGTGAATCCAATGATGATTTATAGGTCACTCTTCTCCCACCATCTCCACCTATACCAAACTCAAATGCATCCATACTGCCATTCCATTCATTCCTATACCTCTATCTCTACGCTCAAGAACAAGCGATACTCACTATTTGTCATTAAATCGGTTTTGAATCCTTCACATTTATCCCAATCCTTCTCCAATTTCCCCTGTTCTCTCAATGAATCCCTATGGGCTTTTTGATCTTCTGTCAATCCCAATCCTGTAAACTCAGATAACGATATACGCCATTTCTCAAATGCCGTTGTAGGTTCACTTGCCCCTATTCGTTCCAGTTGCTCTGTTGGATCGGAAGTGGTCGATGTTGAGCTCGACATTTTGGGATGAGTGAACTGTTGGAAATGAGGAAATTATAACAAACTATGCTTCAAGTGACAGTGATTGCGGCGCAGGATCAGGTGAAGGTTGCTTGATTAGATAGATAACGATGCCAAATACAATGAAGACAACAGTCGAATTCATCCATGTTGAATCTCAGAATTGTTCCCAAAAAACACTCGAAATCGGAAATCGCTTCAGAAAATAGATCCGATGGAAAATCATGCGTTGTTCATCCGATTCCAACACTTTACTAGGCGTATCTACAACTTTCACATCGCATGAATACTCAGGTTGAAGATGAAGAGCGACCAGAAGCAGCTCAGTGCAGAACGGAATAGCTTTGTACAGATAAACTGCTACTATGCATTGCAGTATGCATCCGTTTTTCCTTTTTTGATCGATAATTCGGTCTATTCCCCTCGCCACCTTTTAAAAACCTCATCATCTTCCGGACCAATGAACCTGCGGTTGAATTCACACTCATGAGCTCCATGAACAGCATATCTTAGGTAGATAGAAGGATATCTTCCGGGCAAACTCAAGACAAATGATCTAACGATGATAGCACTTACTTCTTGACCATTCTATTGAACGAATTATCATTCTCCCTTATTGATTTAGGAGATAACTTGGACAAGTATCCCATCGCAAGGGATTCCCATGCGTGATATCTACGTGTAAACAATGTCAGCGTTACACGTCCAATACAACTTCGAGCCATTCTTTGAAAGCGTACTCACGCATATTGACCAGTTTTCTCAAAGTCAAATTCTTTTTCCTCGTGGGTTTTTTGGATCTCTTCTCCATGCCACATTGGCCAAAAGAAAGCTCTTTCACTCAGTACTTGCACTTCATCAGGATACCTTCTTGCTATCTCCCACGGTTTCACCACTGAATGATAAGCCCATGTGCCGCCGTCGAAAGTTTCGTAGGAATGTAACCATCGATCTATGAATGGAGATCCAGGTGCTGATATTATCACAGCGTTCTGTATCACATCGTGTGTGTAAGGCTTTTCTCAACAAAGGATTCCTCACCGAGAATGATGTGTATGTAATAAGGGTGGGAGGAGGTCGTCGCGCTGGACTCATAGGTCGCAGCAACTCAAAACTCACGCATAATCCCTCTGGATCCAATGCAGCTCTTCTGGAATCAGGTGAAGCTTCCATGCCTAACGTAGTAGGGAAATACAGCAGATCGTCGAATGATTTGATGCTGTAGTTGTGGTTTGGAATTAGCAATGTTGAACTACAGCTCTATCTTCAATGATCATTCTATTCTGAATGACCTCATGAGCAGCACTCATGTCTTCCACACCCATGCCGTCCTTTTTGCTTTGATTCTCCCTTCGCCAATAGTATGTCCCAAAAATAGAAATAGAAAGCTCACACATAGATATCAACGTCCAGGTAGATGCCACCAGAATACTTCATAGCTAGTAATCTCAACACGTCCGCTTTGTGCGCAAAGTGGTTCAACGGCCTACCGTATATCTGTGACGGAGCTTGAGTCGATATCAAAGTGAGATGAGGGACGATGAGGTCCCACCATGGTCCCGTGGGAAGGTGTTCGTAGTGGCTATGGGGAAAGGGTCAGTGTTGAACAGCAAAACTGAAATTGAACTCACAAGTAGATCTTTTCCGGTTTTAGATTGATCAAAGCACTTCTCATAGCCAAATAAGCGTAATAAGGCAATTCTTCACCTTGCTCTTGACCTTCTTTCAGATCTTTCAAGCCATATACGTAATGTACAGAATTTGGTATTATCATTCCATCTATTCTTTTAGGTTTTGATGGATCAGGTAAATGTAGATAATCTGGTTTATCTTGCTTTATAGGTGGAGGAGGTAAGAACAATGAGCGATCTATCAGAAAAGGAGAATCTGTCGTTTTACCTATATTATATGGTCTATAGGGTGGATGTGGTCGGATTTGACAGAATAGGAA
The DNA here is from genome assembly GCF_035658355.1 of Kwoniella shivajii. Lineage (NCBI taxonomy): Eukaryota > Fungi > Basidiomycota > Tremellomycetes > Tremellales > Cryptococcaceae > Kwoniella > Kwoniella shivajii. Next base: position 708,638 of record NC_085914.1, read on the forward strand.
TCCAATTCCGAGTAAGAGGATTAAGGTGAGTACTGGAGGTAAATGAATAGCATTATGGCGAGTTAAAGGGATTGTCTGGTAGAGTACAATGAGCAAAGCAATTCATACAGCAGATATTGGTGATTCTATCTTTAGTGGTAGATAGCAAGCAAACTCACAATAGGTTTACCACCCCTCAACCAAAGTGGTAAGACCATCGTTTCAAGGATTTATATTTCAAGGTAGTTCATGGGTTACTCGTTGGTCGTTCGGATCTTATTAGCGATACCGGAGCTATTCTTCCTTTTTTTCTGATGAGTTGGGAGGCTGAGGACGTTTATCCTCTTCTAGTCCGTTCGTATATTGTACAGAGTTCAATGCGATTTAGGTGTCAGACAAGTCAAGTCACAAGGGAATCTCGACAAATCATCATCATTTCAACCTTTGCCTAATCTTATTGTTTCAACGAAATCAACATACGTAAGGCGGATATAGCCGCAGTACAAACTGTGTTCAATACTCGTAGTGATGGTGGTGATAATGACTACAACGATGATGAAGCCTATGAATGCTTATAACAATTGAAGGATACAAGAAAGGACAGCACAGTACACCAATATGGTATGCATACAATATCTGTTTTATCTATCAGAGATCTCACTATCTCACCATGATATCCTCCAGCCTGAATTATATGATATAAACCACCACAACATCCAGATGTGGGGTTGTTCATTACTCCTCCCCCACCCATTTCTCAGCAATCTCACCAATATAAGGTAGCCAGAATCTACTCAGACCTTCTTGAGCATCTTTCCACGCTCTGAAAGAAGTATATACTATTCCCATTACTGCTCCTATGATGTAAATTATGAATAAAAATTTAGGTAGTCTGATTATCAATTTGAATATCAACAGAAAAATGAGCAGCGGTGTAGTGAAAAGGGCCGATTGGTATGCTAATATAAAGGATATGTTAGTATAACTCATATGACACTTGTTGATATATATGATAAGGAAAATGAGGGAGAAAAACGATGATTGTAAGACCGAGGGGTACTTACCGTGAAATCTAACATAATCATTCTGAGTTTCGAGAATCAGGAAGAGTAAAGCTGTGTTGACAGGGTCAATGAGTCCAGATTCAATGAGCACAGCGAGATCGCTCGCCCTCGCTAATGATAATTTCCACTCACCCGTCACTGGTCCACCTAGATAAGTAGCAGCAGCCATGAAATCTACTCTCCAACCGAATCTACTTTCCCATGCATTCACCCTATCTCCTTCACCGAACGCTGGTCCTCCTGACCCAGAACCATTGAGTAGACCAGCTGCTTCAGGATCATTTGAATATGCCTGAGCTATAGATGTTGGATCTGATACTGATCCTCCTGATTGATACGAATTCGTAGCGTATGACGAAGGGTCACTGGAAATAGCATAAAGACATTAGAACTTTATTGAAGTGGTTCAGCACGATCAGCTTGAGCTCACCGGGTAAACCATGGTCGTTTCGCTTTTCCTTTCTTACTTGACGTCTCAGGTGGATCAGTCGAAGGGACGTCGGGAGGAGGTTGGTCTATCTCGGTCTCCCGTTAGCTGGTTCATCCCCATACTCGGATATATCACGAGCTACACTGAATACTCACACGGCGAGAAGTTTACAGACATGTCGAAGTGATCTATGCTTTGTTGCTGTGTACATAAAAGGTCTATGTATGGAACATACAGCTGATTTCCAATGTCTCGTATTCACACTCGCCGTTACGCTGCACATGAAATCCCGGTTATCAACACCGTATCATTATTTTCAGTTATCAATTTATCTCATTTTATCCCATTTGGTGGTGCTGCTGTGCATCCCCATGCAACACTTCAGCCGTCAACGTCACTCAACATCATCAACATTACAACTCCATAGTACAGTGCTCATAGCAAGAATTGCTTCACTTTGTCATCAACCAACATCTCGGACATCACCCCTAATCAAGAATAGAAGACTACTGGACAGATCGAAACGAGAACGACCTTTCCCTCCTTTCACGAGGATACAAGATGAACGCGGCGTTAATGCAACAGATTCAGCGTGAGTCGAGATATGCCATTCCTGCTGTGTACCGTCCTCTCGCCATACATCATGAACCAGCTTTGCCTTCTGCTACTCTGAGATGGCTCGGTATCACTGGTAGCAGAACGGCCGATCTCCTCCCTAGAACTGAAGAAATGCTTACTGACGTCCTACGGCTCCGAATATAGAGGGGAAGGGCCTGAAGAAAGCACAGACGGTGGATAAGTCTGCACCTCTTGTGGCTGGTAATGTAGGCGGTAACGGTGGTGGAGGCGGTGGAGGAGGGGGAGGACGGAGCGCTTCCTCTTCCGGACCTGCAGCGGGAGGCGGAGGCGGAGGTGGTGAAAGTGTGGGTGGATCAGATCCTGCATCGCAACTAGCAGGATTATTCGCGGGTGGAATGCCAACACTCAAAAAAGCAGGTGGTAGATCATGTAAGTGTCTCTCTCAAGATTTTCCTAGCCTCGGAGATTTTGCAATCCATTCGCATGGCGAGTTGCTGATTCAGTATTTTGATATAGCGGGAGGAGGTAATCTAGCTAAAGCACCTGCCATACCTGGAATATCCAAAGCACCTCCTAAACCTTCAGCTGCACCTCCCCCTCCCCTTGGCCCGTCTCCCGCTTCCAGACATACTGGTGCACCACCCCCTCCCCCTCCGCCGCCACCTCCACCCGGTCCACCAAATAGAGGAGCACCTCCAGCACCGCCAGCGCCTCCACCGCCAAGTAGAGCGCCTCCGTCAAGAGTGTAAGTCTGCAGTGACCCCTATCTTAGAGTATTCATGAGGATGAACACAGCAGAGTGTGCTGACCTTTCTGATTCACAGTCCTCCTCCTGCGCGTCCGGCTCCTCCATCAACTCCATCTCGTTCGACACCGTCTGCGCCTCCGCCTCCACCCCCACCCCCCTCCTCCACCAGCAGCACCACAACCACCTGCTCGATCGGCTCCTACACCACCAGGAAGAGTTCCTCCACCTCCAATAAGATCCTCACATGCTGCTCCACCACCACCTCCACCACCTCCCTCCGCGCCACCAAGTCGAGGCGCTCCCCCTCCTCCCCCAAGACCACATGGTGCTCCTTCTCTACCGGGTCGACCTACAAGTACTGCAGGTGTGAGTGGTCTCACATGGACTGACTGGTCTGGGCTGACTGGCTTATTGCAGAGATCCATACCGCCTCCTCCACCTAGACCCACAAGTACTTCGGGTCCTCCAGTGAGTCTGATCAAGCATGACCCTACCATTACATACTAACGGATGAACGATATGACAGCGTGCTCCTCCACCTCCACCTCGTCCGACTGGACCCCCCGCTCTCCCCTCGCGTACGCCTAGTACATCCACACCGTCCCGTGGTCTTCCGCCTCCTTTACCTTCCACGAATCATTTATCACCTCCAACACCACCCCGTCGGCCATCCTCAAATTCAATCTCATCTGGTTCAGCGCCTCCTGCCCCACCTGCGCCTCCACCACCCGCTGCCTCTGGCCCAAGACGGTTACCGCCCCCGAGAGCACCATTACCGCCTAGAGAACCTAGTCCTGAACCGGAAGAAGAATATTATGAAGAAGAAGAGGAAGCACCGCCTCCACCCGTAGGCATCAGTCCAGCGAGAAACGCACCTTCCAGAGGTGTGCCTCCTCTTCCGCCAGCTTTACCCAATTCGTTGAGTCCTGCGGCGGTGAGTTTCATTCCATCTCCTGTATACATTGTCAGATCTGTTTTGAGAACATGATAACCAGGGACAGTTGGAGGTTTGGCTAAAACATTTTTGACCGTACGTAGCGTGCTGTTCCCCCTCCATCTGCACCGAGCCGAGCGCCGGCATCCCCTGCTCCTACTCCAGAAAGAGTGAAACCTGCACCAGCCGGAACACACTTTCCTCCTCCGCCTCCACCACCTGGTATGGCATCGCCGTTATCAAGAGCACCCCCAGCCCCTCCGGTTGTGTCCAATGGGTATTCTCATGATGACCAATATGGGGATGAAGAAGATGAAACTCCTGAGCCTCCTGCTGTCGTTGGAAGCTGGACTTTCCCAATGAAGGGAATGTTCCCTGCGCCAAGGCCTTGGAGTGGTGGTAAGAAGTAAGTGAACACTCCATGGCCATCCACCGCAAGTCTACCTTGACTAACGATCATTGATAGGAGTTATGTAAGTGGTCGAACTGGTGGAGCCGGTCTGGGTTGTACGGATTAAGGAATAAATCATCGCACCGATGAAAGTAAGGAAATCACCGATTGGGCGGAATCTGTTCGACATATATGTAGATGTGTGTATGCAGCTGTATCCGTCTAGACCATGCTATGGAGCGAAAGGTGCTACGATGCACTTGAAAGCTTCACATGGATGAAGCAGACTGATTCGTGAAGTTGTGTTTTTGGCCATGTACAACGTGGTTATCTAATCGTGACTTGCTTTTTGGGAATTCAATCAGATTATTTGGGAATTTGGAGGGAAGATGGCGTGATGCGTCATAGTTTAATCGAAAAAACACGAATTCGACCAAAAAAAACAAACGCAATTGAAAAAAACCATCCTGGATAGATTTCCTTCTAATTATTTTACCTTGTTTTGTTGTTGACTGGTATAGACAAACACAAATATAGACGACGAATAGTACTCCTAGTTATACTATAGATCATATATTGAAAATGGCTACCAACATCACCTTCCACCCAGGTACGTTCATTTTTCCCCTTGTTATCTAGGGGGCAGATAAGTGTACCTATCCTCAATTGCTTGAGTTGCATTTCTCGGTCATCCGAATGCAGTACTTCTACCAATGAATCAAGCGATGGCTAGGCTGGCCGCGTGTATGCTGAAGCTCATCTATATGTGGACGTAGGATCCGTTACTCAAGATGAGAGGAACACCCTTTTAAACCAAAAAGGAGCTACTATCTGGTTAACAGGATTGAGCGCTTCTGGCAAAGTAAGATTATCTGATATATACTCCTTTTGATTCTTGTGATCAAAAGCTGATCCTGAGGATTGCATAGTCCACCATCGCAACTGCTCTTGAACAACATCTTCTACACAAGAAACTACACGCTTATAGATTGGATGGTGATAACATCAGATTCGGATTGAACAAGGTGAGTCATGCGTATCAACTCGGGTGATCAAAAGAGACTTTGAAATCAAGTCATGTCGCGACAACGAAGATGGACATCGCGCTGATAGGAAGTATTACTATGTAGGATCTCGGTTTCGATCAAGCTTCCAGAGTTGAAAACGTGAGTTACGAAATTCTCCTTAATTGCAATCTTTGCCAGATAATAGTCTGCTGCGATCATTCCTCCCTCAGTCCATCGAACCATTCCTTGACAAAAGCAATTTTCCACCCAGCCTTGTCAACCGAATCATGCTGACCTCGGTTCTTTCCTCTCGTTTAGATTCGACGAATCGGAGAAGTCTCATTACTCTTTTCACTTTCTTCCACAATCGCCATAACAGCATTCATCTCACCTTATATCTCAGATCGTGAACTCGCTCGTACATTACACGAGAACCATTCTCCAGCTATCCCATTCATCGAAGTTTACGTTGATGCGCCTCTTGAGATCGTTGAGCAGAGAGATCCCAAAGGATTATACAAGAAAGCCAGAGCTGGTGAGATTAAAGGTGAGTACCTACAAAGCCCGGTATGAAAATCATCGAATTTGTACTAATCAGTCCGCATCGTGATAGACTTCACCGGTATCTCAGCACCTTACGAAGCTCCTGCATCTCCCGAGATTCACATCAGGACTGACCAAGTTGATGTAGCTGGAGCAGTGGAGATCATAGTTAAATACCTCGAGGAGAAAGGTTTGATCCCTGCTTAGATTGAGCGAGTCATGCAGATGTTAACAGGACATGCATTGAGGATCTTTTGAAATGCGCTAACCAGATGATTTTGTGGTTACCGAACCTGACGTTGAGATGGTTTTTTGATATGGAAGTATCGCTTGATACATTTCGGTGAATGATAGTAATGGTACAAAGCTGAGAAGGGGTTGGACCGACAGAATTGTCGTCATTGAGAAGAATACACATATCAGAGCAGGACGGGACTTACTACTCAAGGCTCACAGCTGACAAAGAGAAGAAGAAGTTGTTCATACTGCGTCAATCCTTCCATCTTTTCGACCGAGCCCGAAGAAATCCTATCGAAAGCCTCGATCGTGACGATACGCAGCAAGCGATGAAAGGACTTTTGAACTCTCCGACGTCGAAAGGAGGTCTTGGTTCACGATGGAGCCTCATATTTTGTACAACGTCAATTTTCGCAGCAGAAGACCTCGATGAAAAGAGTGGACCCCTTCTCAGGTTTTCGACGTGTCAGCAATCACCTTTCGTAAGGACAGCACGACCCTTTGACGAACAAGTAGAGAAGGCTCAAAAGGGATTGTAAGTCATCCAATCGATTTCTGCAAAACGCTGTGCCTATGCATAGTCGTCATCGTATGTTCTCAACACCCGGACAACTTCTCTACTTATACCTACTGACTTGAGAAGATACCATCCCAAGTCCCTGCATTCACTCAGATAACTACAGACGAGACACTAGGACGCAATGTCAAGCTCTGAAAGAGGCACATATACTCGCTTATATCCTCCCGACCCAAGAGTCCATGACGACACTTTGTATGATCCTTCTGATATACCAACTGTATATGTAAGTGCATCATATAATAGGAAAGATAAAAAAGTAGAAAGACGAGTGATAACAAACAGAGGGCTCACGTTGAAAACGGGACAAAGGTTACGACATTTTGATGAATACACCAGTTTGTGTGATGGTGAGGTACAAACATTAGTTCCGGACAGTCAAGCTTTCAAAGAGGCTACAGCCATGCTGAATGATGAGGACGTCAACAAACGTCTTCAAGGTGCTTTACAAGCGAGACTTTCGTTCACAAAGAGTCATCTGAAGAGCTATCAAGCCTTTGCGTTGGATCCAAAAGCGATGGATGAACTCACAGATATCATGTTACATTTTAATAAGAAACGGTTTAATAGGAACATGAACAACAGTTACTTGTGTCTGATCACAAGTAGCCCAAACTCAACGGTTGATGAGAATGGTGAGATTGGTGAGGAGGAATCCAAGGAGGTAATCGACCTGAAAGTTGCTCAAAGTTGGGTAAATCTATCTAACGTCACCAATACCCTCCCCGCACATACACTTGGTAAAAGAGTGCAGCGATACAGGGATGAATCCGGAAAGTACCCTTCGGAAAGTACGATCAAATCGTGGGCAAAGGAAGATGGGATGGGTGTCAACATTTTGAGCATCACAGAGCCAACAGCTGCAAAACTTCACTTCCTTACTAGCGTTTGCGATGACTCTGAACCAGACACTCAGCCTCCAGGGGCAGATGAAACTTCTCTTCCCTCAGAAATTGATGAAGACTATACCTCATCCAATGAAACTCCAGAATCTCACGCGGCTGCAGACTACACCGCTTTAGATCCATCCGCTGAACGTTCCCCTGAAGATGAGACTGGAAACTCTCAAATGTCAGAAATTACTGCAGACTATACCTCTGAATGTGGGGACGCAGACACCACGCCTGACTATCGTTGGGACCCGACGATTGATCCCCCACCTCGCGGTCTGCGTGCTGTCCAGGGCTGGACGTAACTGCTTGTCATGAGATGCCATTGTGAGGAGATGCTCTGTGAATATATACGTATACTAGGGCTCATGTTAGTACGATAGTGATATAAGCGATGTAAATCGATTCAGCTTGTGGTTATTGGTAAATACAGTACACTGCATTGCGGGAGCTTTATTACGATTAATCGGCTGATTTAGATTAAGCGTTGTAGATTGTACATAGGTCGGAGGATTCACAACATGGTGCACTGTGGACATCCATTTTGATACTGCTCCTGTTATGCTGAAATCTCCTTTCGATTCAGATTTGATTTGTTGATGCCAAGTGCAGAGTGAAATGCGTATTATTATCGGTTCGCCCTGTTGTGTACCTCGGTACTTCGTCGCATTCGATGACTGAATGATCTCGGTTTCTTCCCAATGATAGACAACCGTGATCTCATGTCTCTTCTCACAGAAGGCAGGTAACTCTTTTCACTAGGAGGCGTCATATGGGGTGGACGTGTCTTTCAGCCAAAAAGTTGTAATCATTCTCCTTCGTGGCAAAAGGTTTTGTCATCACCTTCGCGCAGGAAGACATATCTCCGACGATCGCGCAACGTATCTGCCTGGATCGCTCCAACTCGCAACAGATGGATATGAAATGTTAAGGAAGTCTTTGAGACTCATTGTTGCTTCACATAGATGATGGCAAATTATCGAAGGCGTTGGGACACTGATGGTATGAAAATATAGTGTATATATATAGAGGGATTATACTCCTCAATTGTAACCCAATGACATCAAGGCAACATCAAAATGTCTACAACCGATACTCAAGCAACCGGCAACTCCTTGTCTATCACTCGTGATACTTCTTCCATCGATCATTCTGAGCGCCCCACATCCTATTTTTGTCCCCGTTACAATAAGAAGCTTGACACGACTGAGGTACTTGTTTACTCCGTTCCCGGTTCTGCTATAGATCATGATCAACTCTTCGAATATTTTGAGAAATCCGAGCAGTCTTGTGTGGACTTGGCCCGAAATATTCGAAGTCACGTTCGTGCTCACAAAGAGCTGAGTGGGTTATCAGATGAACAGATCAACTCCCGTTTCCAAGCGGGTCTACAAGCTAAATTCGACTGCCACACCAATCCAATCAGTCGGGAATCGTTCAACGCTCAAGCGATCAGTCACGATACGTACAAGCAGCTTTGTGACATTCATGAACGTATGAATGGGGATCAAGAATATGGAGGAGATCTCACAAGTTACTTGGTCCTTGTTACTAAAGACTCCAATGCTCCTTCGGGATCAACAAGACAATCAGGAATTATCACCGACTTGAAAGTCTGTAGAAACCAATTCGCAAGTGGATCTGAAGAACGTCATCAAAGGATCGAAAATACCAAATACGCTCATGCACTTGGCACAACGCTACAACAGGAGCACGGGCTTACCAGAACATATCCATCCATCGAAGAGATCAAACATCTCGCCCAGAAGACAAACAAGGACGTGGAGGTACTTAGCATTCCTGAGGAACATGCGAAACATCTAAATTTCCTGGTGGACGTCAAACCGACTGTACTTTCCGAATCTGATATACAAGCTTTGGCCAAAAGAAGTGGTGTAGAAAACTCAAGCGGCAGCAAGAATAAAGCACCTTCCGTTGGGGATACCTCTGCTTTCACTACCACCAAGCTACAGGGCGTGGGAAGCGTTACGAGGGATGAAGGGGTTACGCCCGCCAATCATGTTTCCTGGTTCAAACGATTCAGTAGAAGCAAGCAGTAATGTGATGACTTGTATTGCCCCCTTTCCAAGCCTAAGATAGTGATGTTGATTCGGTCAGTCTTGGTGAATATCGCCATGGCTTCGCTTTGTGTTCCTGATAGTCAGCACAACTCGTCGCCATCATTCGAAGTTTCCGCGTGTGTCGTCAGCATACTGTTACTTTGTACCCTTGATGAACTTGTAGCCGTTTCTGAATTGTCAAAGGGAACTTGGGGTTCTACCGAGTGACCGGATATGACGTGACGTGCTATCATTCACGAGAAGTTAGTGAGTCGAGGGCCTGTTTCGACTATGACGTTTTTCAAGAACAACAGAGCTGCAGCCAACTTGAAAGGATGATTGAAAACTCATATAGCTTGCTTCCTTTTCCAGCTTTTTGATGCCAGTTGACGAGGCTGCTATATAACGTATGACTTTCCTATTGCGATTCGTTCCATGTCCCAAATTACTGCACCTTTCATCCCTCTCACCTTTAGCCTGCAGTCGTACTCCTAATCCGCCCGGTTGATTGAACAATTCTTGCATTCCACTACATATCTCCGCTCTATCTAGTTTAACCTATCTCTGCTCGAACCAGTGATCCACTAGCACACAGAAAGAGTTTGAAAATGTCGTCTGGTAGCCAGTATCGACCCAGTGATACTGCAACCACTTCGTCTACCATCTCTAATGCTTCCACCGATGGAATAAGCCAAGATCCATTTCGCCCGACTGTCTTTGTTTCAATCAAAGGCTCAACAGATGAATCAACAGGCCTTGAGTATCAAGCTGGAAAATGGCATTATATTCCAAACAATAAACCATCTTCTTTAGCTCTCTTTGATGACTTTGAGAAGGAATGTCATAACGCCACTCAAAAGTTGACGAAAGCGATTTCAAAAAGAGTCGAACCAGTCTCTGAAAAGAAATGGATGGGTACTGTTCAAAAAGGGTTAGATGAGATCACGAGTCAATCGAAATACGCTTCTTCAGGTTTTAGATCCGTTACTTGTACTGCACAGGCCATGAACGGTTTACAAGCAGCTTATGGACTTCTAGTTGAGGGTGAAAAGTCTGTCACACCTCCGTACGGCTATTTGGTACTTGGTGTAAGACCTACATCAAGGTCTAAATCTCTTTGGGATTCATCTTTACAAACGATTCAAAGTTTCTGCGGGAAGACGTCTGAGCCCATTGAGCCTGAAGTCACCAATGCCAAGCTCCTCCGACTGAGAACAGGCTTTGGTCCTAAGACAGAGCCCACTCATCCCGCTAATGTCGGCTGGGATTACCTCGCTCGCAAGAACAGTAATCTCTTTCCAAGTGTTCATGTCGCTCAAAGTGTTTTGGGCGATCATCCAGGATCTGAGATCATAACAGTTCCTGAAGCGGCGCTTGACCTACCATTCTTTGAACGTATTGAGAATCCAGATCTTCTTGAAGAGATACAAACACCTGAATATCTTCAAGTCAGTCAATCTGGAAACTCTATAATCAGTCTTTCTGGTACTGCAGCGAATGGCGACTCTGATAGCGACGTTTATTAGATGAATAGCCATGACTAGTACTATGCGCCGACGGGAAAGGGTGTAAAAGAGTCTGATGACATCGCACTAGGGTTTACATGCTTCAATCTCTGCATTGTATCCCGTCTATATTTCCTCATAATCATCTTTCAATCCTCTTCTTCTAGTCTCCAGTCTTAAATCTTGCACGCTCCCGACTTTATCTTTTAGACTTTCATCGTATTTCAATATCATCTCCATAGCTTTATCAATTTGGTCCAATGCGGAATTTTCATTTTCTTGTTCTTCGAGGTATATCTCACGGTCTGCTTCATCCATATATTCAGATTGTGCTTCTCTATCTACTCTTGCAGAATGAAAATCACGTAAATGTGCTGTAGTAGTATTGATCAAATGATTAGATAGGTTGGTGGGTAGGGAAAGTGCCACGACGTGAAGTGAATCCGCGAATGATTTATACCTATGTAGACAGCTATGAATATGTTCAGACGGAAGTGGGGAGATTCTGAACATACAGTAATGCAACGAAAGATGAATCACTTTCTTTAGTAATCGCGTTGATGACCCTCTGGAAGACTTCGATAAGGTTATTAGGATTGTCGTTCCATACTTTGGCGTCTTTAGCTACTTGCAAAAGACCGGGCACGAGGCTATTGGACAGAACGCCTAGTTAGTCCGCCTTTTTTCCGCTTACAAGTTCGGTTGCTTCCTTCATTCAACTCACAAAGCTGCAGCCTATGTCAAAGTACTTAGGTCAGCCCACCGAGTCGCTCGAGATACATATAGCTGATAGACATACCTCTCTCACGTCCTCGGAGTATTTATCCACTAATCCTTCCAAGCTCAATTCCATACTCTTCATCAACCAAGGTTGGAATTTCCCTCTCATGGTAAAAGCGTACAGAGTCAGATTTTCAAACGCTTGCACCTTCTCATCCATTTCAGCCGTATTTGAAGCTATCAAAGAGTCGTCCATGTCAGGGATAGATTCCTCGAAACTGGACAACACTGAAAGAGAATAACAGTCATCAGTTCATGCTTGGATTTCAGTCAAGAAAGGGCTGCTTACAAGCATCAGGCTGAATTGGTTTATACGATGCTGCTTTGAGGAGCGGAGGGACGACTTGAGGTAAAAACGGCTCGAAATCGTTTCCTAACGTTTGACACAGACTTGTCCAGGCTTCGACCCCGTGTTGTTAGCTCTATTGACATCCCATTCTAGGTGACGCTCACCATCCATCAGATACCCGGAACGTCTATCGTCCGGTTGTAGTGAGTTTTGTATGGTGATCATCAGTTGGGCAATTCTGACAGCGTCTCCTGAAAATACCTGATTGAGATTCCAGTGTATCAGCGTAGCGTCTTTAAAAAACACAGCGGAGAAAGAAAGCATACCGCTTTTCCAACAGCAGAACCTAATGACATGGTAAGAACAGTCAGCTGGGTCGTATGTGACCTCACGTACCTGTCAGACTTGCACATTCCATCGCCCTACCTTGAAGTTTCTGCTGAGTTTCATCTGTTGCAGTAGTAAGGATATGTATTATCAAGTCCATGATGTCTCCTATAATGTTTCGATCAATCAAGGGAATCTCAATTTCAGTGGCAATGCACTAACGATAGTACGGTATAAAGGACTCCATAGCGCCGAGAGCGACATTTGCTATATCTACCTCAGCAAGTGGATCGTACCATAGCATGAAAATGGATCAACTCACAGATCGTCGCTAACACTTGTTCCTGAAGATACAAAGGGCCTGCATGGAACTGGTTGAGGAGCGTCCTCACTAGCGGTTCGAGATGAGAGGAGAACGACTCTATCTCAATATCTTGGAAGAAATTCGTCAAACAAGCTGCAGAGTGAGTTCGCACGCTGGTTTCATGGATTTGGATATTAGTTCAGCTTTTCAAACAAAAAGTCGAGCTAACCGTGTGATGGGATCTTCCAGTAAGGCCAAACAAACTTCCATAACATCGTTGGCGTAATCTTTCTGCATTGTTCCCTGATACGTCGTTTTAGCATCTCGTCAGAAATCCCAAATATCACAGCTCACCTCGCAATCCGCACATAGAGTTCCTATACATTGCAAGAATGCATATCTAACTCTTGGATGGGAATCTTTGGCCGTCGGCGAGATAATCCTGTGCGCTATATCAGCGTCTGTCGTTCTCAGAACCGAAGAAGAGACTTACGTCAGAACATCTTTTATCCTCGGTTGAAGTTCTTCTAAACATCCTTCCGCAACAGCGGAGATAGCTACTAGAGCAGAGTATCGACATCTCCAATCCTGTTGGGTTACGAGCGATTGTACCTGATTTGAAAGCGCTGGTAGAACCGTTGTCCCCCCTATGATGCATAGCAGTCAGGTCGTGTCTCCTCCAATGTACATGAACGTACCGAGTGATATCGCTAAGCGGTCTAACGCTTCTTCGCCAAACACAGGATAATCTTCATCTTCCTCGTCCAGCTGCGAAGGGGATCAGCATCTATCCAGATACCAAGTTACATACATTAGTTGTATCTAACCAATCTTGACAGTCCACATCAAAGCTTGCTACTTGCCTTCCGATCAGCAATCCCACCAATTCCCTTCCTACTCTTCCTGATTCCCAATTCTGCAGTTGAGTGGGTCTTAGCTCGCAGAGGGATAATATGATTTCAGTAGCTGGATTCGCTATCTCTTCCCATTCTTCGATAGACAGTGATGACTGTGGATAGGGTGAAAATTGGTGCGGAGGTAAGTCACCTGGCGGTGAAATGATCGAAAGGAGATAAGGTAAGATCGTAGGTAATGAGGGTAGATACAGATTTGGGTGGACTGATGACAAGTCGACTAAAGGGACTAGAGCGTGTGAAAGTAGATTCAGAGGTAGTCTAGGTAGTGACTTGAGGATACATGATCAGCCATGACTTGTGGTTTCGAATGATGGGAAGTGATTTACCTGGAAAGCATGATTGACTAATTCCGAACCTATTTCCTCTCTTTCTTTACCCGTCACGCCTTCCATGAGTACACTTCGAACGGCTTTCATAGCTTCCACTCTTACATCTACACTGGGATCGTTTAATCCAGCCAGAAGAACTTGTGCTAATTGAGCAGCTGGAAGTGGATCACTGACCGAGTCCACTAGAAGGGTAGGAGTCATGTCAAGTAATTGAAAAGGTGTGAATCGATGAAATGGATGGGGTGATGTAGTGAGCTCGAGCAATACAGGTGGTAGTGGTAATAGCGGTCCTAAGCTTCCGAGTTAGCACAATACTGGTTTCGTATGATATACTTACTATGCCTGATGGAGCTCTCCTGTGCCCATCCAGCTGCACAACTACCTAATCCCTTTCTCATCCTGGTATCCATCTCATCTTTCAATCCGGCACACAAGACAGTTTCGATTCTACCTCTTGTAGTCTCACGTATCACATCAAATGGAGCAGTAGCATGTTGTGCTGTTGAGTTGAGAAACAGTCCCGGTACAGGTTTGAAAGCCAGTCGTTTGAGCAGGATAAGAGTTAATAGTCGATGCTGCAAAGTAGCATTAGTTTGATCGAGGCTGGTGGGAAGAGGAAGAGCTCACATCAAGCTGAAAGCCTCCTACACCTTGAGCACCTATCTGAGCGAGGAGCAAAAGTACCTCTGCAGGTCGATCTATCGTCAGGGTTCGTAGATGTTTCTCGGCTCTAGAATCAAGGTAGTTTGAGTAATGTCACCGTTCAAATGACTCTTGACTCACTCTTGTCTAGGTTCGTCCGCCGTTCCCATCAGCGCCTCCAGAACGGCTCCTAGATCTCCCAAAAGGTGTTCTGTAGACATTCTCGAGACGACTGTCGAAGTTTATTGCTTCGACGTTTAGCTGTATGAGAGAATATTCAAGGCAAAGAAATCAACATTCCTTCGTAAATCCCTGGCTCTTCGCGGGTCGTGTCCATCTTCCGTTGGAAAAGAGCCATTAGCAGGGTATTGATGTTCGTATGTGTCATTAGGAATAGACGTTGAATCGGGTAAAGTTGATTACGAATTATTCCTAATACTCTACCTCCACCTCACCTCTTTGGAAAAGTTCAAAAACCATTCGACGGTTTTCTGATTCACGTCGAAATCCTTTCCCTCCGCTTCGTTTCGAGAACACCAAGGTGGAAAAGTCAAGATGCCTACTCTTGGTCCATCTTTGCTGTTCGCAGCAGGCTTGACCCTCGGTGTAGGCGCAGGTGTATTTTATCCTCGAAAGCCATCAGCAGGAGGACCAGGATCCAATGTTCAACTTCCTCCTCCACCTCCCGAAGGAAATAATGCTAGATCCACTCAAGCATTGGTTCCTACGGCAATGGGAAGTATGGTCCTATCTCATGGATTCCCGGGTACGTATTCTTTCATCTTATCACGTTCGCATGGAGCTGCATGGAAAGCTGACGGTCCGACTGGTCGACAGGCCCTACACCGGATATC
Source organism: Kwoniella shivajii (assembly GCF_035658355.1). NCBI lineage: Eukaryota > Fungi > Basidiomycota > Tremellomycetes > Tremellales > Cryptococcaceae > Kwoniella > Kwoniella shivajii. Next base: position 724,024 of record NC_085914.1, read on the forward strand.
CTAAAAAGAACAGCATACACTGCGGCTTATGATCGACGATTAAAGCATCCAGCATGGACAGCAGAACACTTGACCGCTACCTCCCTAGCTCGTTCTCCACCTCCATCAGCACCTAATACTCAGCCAGTACCATTGGAACAAGCCAGAAACGCTGATACATCAGGAAATGGTAGTGGTAAAGTAGTGACCAAAGGTGATAGATCAAAGAGTACTTTTATGGAAGACGATGGTGTACCAGAGATGTTCAGAGCAAAGTTACAGGATTGTATGTTCATTTTCCATTCAACTGCCAAGGCACTGCAGGCACGGGACTGGCAAGCTGATCGTGCTATCGAATAGATTTCAAGAGTGGTTACGATAGAGGGCATATGTGAGTCTGCTACAATCCTTCTGCTGGTCTACAAATGGCTTACTGAGTTTGTACGTCCTAGGGTACCGGCAGCAGATGCTAAGATATCTCAACGTGCGATGGACGAGACTTTCTACTTGAGTAATATCGCTCCTCAAGTCGGAGATGGATTCAACAGGCATTGTAAGCTAGCTGGAAGAGGACGTAGCTGATCATTCCAACCTAGACTGGGCATATCTCGAAGACTTTTGCAGGAGGCTGACTACCAATTTCGAGGACGTATATGTTTTCACGTGAGTCCCTCGTGATTGTGCAGATCGAAGGATACTTACCTCACCTATCCTTTCAGCGTTCCCCTATACCTACCTGCGAAACAGGCTGATGGCAAATGGCGAGTGGTAAGTATTTATGGGTCGAACTTGTTATACCCTGGCTGAATCAGAATTTGTAGGAATACGAAGTGATAGGTACACCGCCTTCGATATCCGTCCCAACTCATTTTGCCAAAGTGATCCTTGCTTCTCGACCTGATTTCTCATATCCGCAAAAAGTATCAACATCATCCAATCCAGCTCATCCATCAACTTCTCCGAATACAACCAAAGAGCTCGCTCTGGGCGCTTTCGTCTTGCCCAACAAGGAAATTCCAGATAATGTCGATTTGAGATCGTTCATCGTCCCCGTCGAACACGTTGAAAAAGCTGCTGGATTACAATTATTCAATGATGAAGTTAAAGTGAAGAGTAGACAGTTATGCGCTGTCACTCAATGCCAAGTGATAGTGAGGCGATTTGATGATGCCCGGAAGAGCATAGGGAAGAAGTAGATCGTAGCTTGATTTCGACGATAGAATGAGGGTACAAGATATTACACATGCATCACACTTCGCTCATGATGCCTCTCTATCACCTCATGTCCAAAATATAGTGATGTCTAAATCGTCAGGATCTACGAGAAAATCAGATTGAGTTATCGTTTCAAGGGATACACACATACCTTTCAAAACGATTTTCAGTACTTTTGTACACGTTGAAAAGAATGATTGTGCCAGCATGAACTCTCCAAAACAAGACCATATAGTTGGATTTCTTTCAGTATGTTTATATGCTATTCGAGCTGACGCATAATTGGATATCAAAATGATGAGGACATCGTGCCATCTAGAGGTCATACGAGAATCAGCACGTCGCACCAGCAAGTCATGATACTCACCTTATGAATGTTTCAAAGGGAACAAGGAAGATAAAGTAGATTGAAATCCATATACAAAATGTATCAACAAGGTCTGGTGTTCCCATCAGCTAAATACATCTGGGAGATTCACGCACACTCAGCTGAATTCAATGCAAGATGAATGGCATGAGGTAAATGCATCCTCATCCGCAGCGATATTGAGATCAGACCATTGGATGACTGTCTTTCTCCACTCCGCTTCATGTTCGAAAGGGATGATGAACTGATTGTTGTTCCTGGTCGGTGATACCAGACGGAGATAATCCATGATCTCCGCTTCATCCCTTCTCATAACGATCTCTTGGCATAAAAATAGCATGAAATACATCTACTTCACCTTCGTCTTACCGTCCTGCTAGGAATGTCCCAGACCATTCGCGATCATGCCACCGTACCTCTTCGGTCTACCCACCACATCACTTTTGACCTTGTCTTCGCTTCTTACCGACCCGTCAGGATCATATACCACAGTTTTATCCGAAGCTACAGCAGCGAGAACGAGACTGCAATTGGCACTGAAGGGGGTAGCGGATAATGAGCCTGGATCTAGTGCGTTGGCCGTCCTGGACGTGAGTATCTGGCTCAAATGACGGTGTCAAGAGCTGATCAATACCTCAGGCTGTCCAAGTGTATCTACCATATCTAAAAGGGATAATAGCTTGTCTAGATGCGGATGAGCTGCTCTTCAAAGGAGAGCCTAGTGAGCTAGTCAAAGCCGATCGAAGGATGAAAGCTAGCTGATCAGCGCCATAGGCTTTCCGTGGACATCCCCTCTAACGCATTATGCACTTTCACCACCACTTCTCCCACTCCCTTCTATACACTCCGAACACCTCTTCGTCCTGTTGACTTATACCTTGGCATTATCCAATTATGCCCATTCCATTTTGGCGTCTTTACCCACTATCGAGCATAAACCTGGAACGAGCACATCCCACATGCATATGTCAAATGAAGATGAGAAAAGGACCACGACTGGATTAAGTAGAGCAGTCGATTTACTTTGTCAGGCTTCCGGGGCAGCTGAATGGACAGCCGAAAACGTCTGTTTACAAGTCGAACCTGTCAAAAACGCAAATGGCAGAGTTGGGAAAGGGAAATGGCCAATCGAAGTTGGTAGGGAAACTTTCAAAGGTTTATCCATGTACGTTTGACCATGACGAGTATTAGCTGATTGGAGATCTTTCTCGATTCAGGATGTTCTTGGCAGATGCACATTCAATAGCAATACGTAAATTACTTCTACCAGTACTACCACATACATTGTTCTCACCTCCTGGTCCACCATTACCCTCTAATCATCCTTCAGCTTCATTACTTTCTAAATTGTATTTACACGTCACATCACTCTACACTTCGTCACGTGCTTTACTGAAAGTACATCAGACTGCCTCGAATGACGTCGGTTCATCAAGGAGATTGTTTCAGAAAGATAGATCCATGGAGAATGATTCTATTGAGGGTGAAATCATACCTGATCTCAAGAGGTATTTGAAGAAAGCATCGCAATTATCCTTGGCCTTAGCACATAAATGGTTAGGTATAGACGTAGGTGAAAATTCAAAAGGAACCAAGATTGGTGATGCGATATCATGGACCCAAGATGCTTTGAACAGGTTGGAAGATATGGAAGATTCTAAAATGAGAGAGAAGATGAAAGGTTTTGGAATATCGAAAAATAATGAGAAGAAGAAAGAAGAAAGAAAAGCTAGAAAAGGCAGATTGGAAAATGAAGTTGAGGATACAAAAGCTTGGGTGAGAGCTTACGTCAAGATGAATGATACGGTTAGTACACTTTCGAATCGTGTTTTACTTTTCATATGCTCACGCCATTGCGTATTACCTTTGGTAGGTCGCTTTCCAACCCATTCCACCAAACTCCTCTCTCATCACTCCATCCGGAAGACCGATATTCAGCTCGAAAGCGTTCATACCGCCTCCCTGCAAGTTTCAGCCTACACATAGATTACCTAATCCCGATGAGGACGAGGAAGAGGATCATGACCCAGGGCAAGACGGAGAAGGACAGGGGGAATACGCTGGCAAGGGGAATTACTTTTAAAAGGTTTCTACGTACGAGAATTGTTGTATCTTGTGGTATTTTTGAATGATCGACATCGGAACAGAGCACAGACAGACTTATTACTTCGTCGCGTTGTGGCAACAACAGACCGTCGGTCAGCAGCAAGTGAGCAATCGAGGGGATTGACAGTTGATTAGGCGGCCGATGAGATAAGGGCCCAGCCAAAACACACAAAAGGTACAATCGGGTCCGATAATCTGATTATCTGATATGGGTCGCTCGTTTGATCAAAGCAGATGGTTCGCATCCCTCGAGTATGGACATTAACTTTGCGACGCGTCTCCATCATATGGTGCGATAGCTCACGTCCCTTGTTGCTTGCGTCTGACAAGCCACCGAGAGTCGAGATGTACCCTTCCCTGATCGTTTCGGTTTCCCTTTTTTCGACCTCCACCACTGCTGATCGAGCAATTTTCCATCCCATCGTCCCCATTCCTCAACCGATGATAGAGGTTTGTATGGCATAAGGGAAGAGGGGAGGCGGGAAGACGCGTTTCTTTTATCCTGATTCTCGTTTTTGGAATATTTCTGACACGTCCAACGCGACTTTTGAGCGCGTCAGAACATTAGTCTAATCAACCTAATGTGTTGATTATGTAATCAATGTAAAATTCCCAAACAGAGAAAGAAAAAAGGGCTGTTCTTGTTTCTACGCGATCTATCAATGTTTCTCTCATTTCTTTCATCTCTTCTTTTCTCCTTCTTATCAAACGAATTTGACCATTCTCTCTTCTGTATAACTAGGCTCTAGGTCTTATAGTTACGAAAACGAACATCAACGAGCTCTGTGAGTACCAGGATCTGTGCCATATTACGATCGCATTTCGCGACAGGGATCGAGATTTATAAGCTGACTAAGAATTTTATCGACGCGCTTAGACATTATACAACTACTGAACGTCCTAAACTCTTCTTTCATCCTAACGCTCTCATCAAAATGGTGATGTGGATCTACAAACGAGACGGTCGAAAAGAACCTGGTAAGCTTCTTGCCGTGCTTCAAGCATGTCAAAGCTGACCAACTGCACCACAGTCGCGTTTGACAAAGTCACCGCTCGTATAAATAAGCTCTCATATGGTCTCGATCCCAACTTTGTCGAACCTGCAGAGATCACTCAAAAAGTCATTGTTGGTATCCATGCCGGTATCACCACTGTCGAACTCGATGTGAGTATGATCTTGCCTTCTTTCACGTTGTGTACGGTTTACCTTCTGTCCTCTTGATCAAATCGCTGAACTATATTAAAGAACCTCGCCGCGGAGACTGCTGCCTACCTCACTACCAAACACCCGGATTACGCCATTCTCGCTGCCCGAATTGCCATCTCCAACTTGCACAAGGAGACCAAGAAACACTTTTCATCGGTCATCCAAGACTTGTACGAATGGGTCAACCCCAAAACTGGCAAACATGCCCCTATGATTGCCGATGACGTTTACAAGATCGTCATGGACAACAAGGAGACCCTCGACTCTGCCATCATCTACGACAGAGATTTCGCTTACAACTACTTTGGTTTCAAGACTCTTGAAAGATCTTATCTCCTTCGAGTTGACGGCAAGATCGTTGAGCGACCACAACATATGATCATGCGAGTGGCTGTCGGTATCCACGGCGCAAAGCTCGACAAGGTCATCGAGACGTATAATCTCATGTCTGAGCGATACTTTACGCACGCTTCTCCTACTGTAAGTTTGCTTACCTGAAATCAGAACACCAGCTGATAGTGCAAGTAGCTCTTCAACTCTGGTACCCCACACGCTCAAATGTCATCTTGTTTCCTCGTCGCCATGCGAGACGACTCGATTGATGGTATCTACGACACTCTCAAGACCTGTGCTCAAATCTCCAAAACCGCTGGTGGTATCGGTCTTCATATCCACAACATCCGAGCCAAAGGTGCTTACATCGCCGGTACCAACGGTTACTCCAACGGTATCGTTCCTATGCTCCGAGCTTACGATGCCACTGCTCGATACGTTGACCAAGGTGGTAACAAACGACCCGGTGCTTTCGCCATCTACCTCGAACCATGGCACGCCGATGTTTTCGATTTCCTCGATTTGAGAAAGAACCACGGAAAGGAAGAAGTTCGTGCCCGAGATCTTTTCTACGCTCTCTGGATCCCCGATCTCTTTATGAAAAGGGTAGAGCAAGACGGTGAATGGACTCTTATGTGTCCTTCTGAATGCCCTGGTCTCGCCGATGTCCACTCTGAAAAGTTCGAGGAGTTGTACGAAGGTTACGAGAAAGCCGGTAAAGGTCGAAAGACCATCAAAGCTCAAAAGCTTTGGTTCGCCATTCTCGAAGCTCAAACAGAAACGGGTGGTCCCTTTATGCTTTACAAAGATGCCGCCAACGCCAAATCCAATCAACAACATTTGGGTACCATCAAATCATCCAACTTGTGTACCGAAATTATCGAATATTCTGCTCCTGATGAGGTCGCTGTTTGTAATCTCGCTTCTCTCGCTCTTCCCGCTTTCGTCGATCTTGAGAAGAGAGTTTACGACTTTAAGAAGCTTCACGAGATTACCAAGGTAGTAACCAAGAACTTGGATCAGGTTATCGCTCGAAATTACTACCCCGTTCCCGAAGCACGAAACTCCAACATGAGACACAGACCAGTGGGTCTGGGTGTCCAAGGTCTTGCCGATGCGTTCATGGCTTTGCGGATGCCTTTTGATTCACCTGCCGCTCGAGAGCTCAACATTCAAATCTTCGAGACTATCTACCATGCCGCCTTGGAATCATCGTGTGAGATGGCTGAGGAGCTCGGCAAGTACCCTTCTTACGAAGGTTCCCCTATCTCTCAAGGTAAACTCCAACCCGATTTATGGGGTCGAACTCCTACCGACCTTTGGGATTGGACAACTCTCCGAGCCAACATCGCCAAGCACGGTGTCAGAAACTCTCTATTGGTCGCTCCTATGCCTACCGCTTCTACTTCTCAAATCTTGGGATGGAACGAATGTTTCGAGCCTTACACTTCAATGCTTTACGCTCGACGAGTACTCTCCGGTGACTTCCAAGTCGTATGTCCTTGGTTGCTCCGAGATCTCATTAATCTCGGTTTATGGGATGATAACATGAAGAACCTCATCATCGCCGCTGGTGGATCCATTCAAAACATCCCCAACATCCCTGCTGAACTCAAAGCTATCTACAAGACTGTTTGGGAGATCTCACAAAAGGCAGTCATTGATCTTGCCGCTGATCGAGGAGCTTTCATTGATCAATCTCAATCACTCAACATTCACCTTTCCAACCCATCTTTCTCTCAACTGACCTCCATGCACTTTTACGGATGGAAGCGAGGACTCAAGACTGGTATCTACTATCTTCGTACTCGACCTTCAGCCAATGCCATTCAATTCACCATTGACGCATCGACTCTTAAACAAGCTAAATCCCAAGCTGCAGAGGGAAAGAAAGCACCCACCCCTTCCGCTGAATCATTGGTCGCTCCAATGCGACAGGTTAGAATCGCTACTACAGCTTCAGCATCAGCTGCCGCAGCTCCTGCACCTATAACTCCGGTTGAGAGTCGATCTGATTCACCTAAACCCAGTGAAGAGGAGGAAATCACTTATGAAGAAGCCAAGAGACGGGCCGAGGAACGAGCTGAAGCTGCTTTGCAATGTTCAATCGAGAACAAAGATGCTTGTTTGATGTGTTCTGGATAGAGTTGTGAACGGCCCTGGTGGCTGATGGTTTTCTTCTCTTTTGTTGTAATCTTGTTCCTAGTTTCTTAGTTTTCTACTTTACCCTTATATATATTTATACACTTTTGCATATTGATGATCTTCTGATGTTGTGCCCTTTGCTTTTATTTGGTGATGGGCATGCACGAGTTTATGAGGGTCAGCGAGGATAACGTAGCAAGTGGTTTGATTCTGTCACATCTGCTTGAATAGTCTGTATTGTTTCGTGTTCTATCTCCAATGCATCAGATCCGGAGGATACAAAACTACTAATTGAGATGTCAAACGAATTTCACTTTCCAGCAGATATCGTCCTGCCCATTTGACATTTTCCATTGATTTTTTGATTTCCGAATGAACGTTTTTCCCAAGGAGGTAACGTCCCTTCACTTCTTCTTCTCATTTCTCCTCCTAATGCACAGACCATCCGTCTAGCTTCATCCACAGCTTCTTCAAGTGGGGCCACAAGGTCTGAATCGACTGAAGTCCCACCTAGATCGAAATCTAGTGAATGATCTCTCGCTGAGTGCAACTGATCCATACGAGCGGTGAGCACCAGCAGCCATTGGGTATGGGCGAGTGATAAATCGGGTGAAGAGAATGCTACATGAGAATACGGTTGATTAGCAGAGGGAAGTTTTGGTGGAAGGGGTATACTCACGGGAAAGACTGGTTTGGCCTTCTCTTACAAGCATTGATGAAGTGGCTGGCATCTTGATCAGTTGATTTATATACGTCGAGTGATGGTCTGTTAATTTTGCAGATCTGAATGATACTCTGTCGACTGTTCTATTTGTCGTTGTCGTTGTTGCTGTCTGGAAAGACCATATTTCTTTCTCAGTATCCATCCTACTTATACGAAATTCAAGCCACCCCCATCACACTGTGACTGTCTAGTCAAAAGAGTTAAGTAACCCCGTGTGGATCTACCAGAAAGCCGAAAGGAAGTTTGGCGGAGGTCAGTAAAGGAATATCAGTCTGGAACAGGACATTCGCCTGTACGAATGCAGAATGTAATCCACACAGCGCCAGGGTGAATGAGCATCGCATGTGACTAGATGGGGAATGCGTCGAATGGAGTGAGTCAAGGGGTGTGCTTATCAAAAAACGAAATGGGTCAGACTGGTCAAAATTATAACGTTGATTCTCGGTTTGAATTGAAATTTACGTGAAAGTGTCGAAATCGTGGCGACATCGATGGATGCCGAGTGAGGATGTTGTGTAGGTGTGCTTTGGCAACTAAAGTTTCGCTTGTCGGCATCCCCTAACATTCTTTCCGTGATGTCCCGTCGGTAAGTCTCGGAGCACACCTCGCCAGATGAGATAGGGTATCCATGCAGACAAGCAAAAGGGAGAAAATCAAATATAATACCAAACAATCGCGTACCGCTCCAGCTCAACAACGTCCCAATCCTCACTTAAGCCTCTGACTTTCTCTTCTTCTTCTTGTCCTTCTTCTCCTCTTTGTCCTTCTTCTCCTCTTTATCCTTCTTGTCCTTCTTTTCTTTCTTCTCCTTCTTGTCCTTCTTTGATGACTCTTCCTTGACATCAATATCCATGGCTTCGGATTTTCTCTTCTCCTTTTTCTCCTTCTTTTCCTTTTTGTCTTTCTTTGAGGGTGTTGGTAATCCACCCGCGATAGCTGCTAATTCAGGATCTAAAGGTGCTTTGGATGCGGAAGCTGATTTCTGATCTTTCTCAATTTGCTTGACGGCCTACATTAATGATAGTCAGCACGATTCGATATGTCATAAAAGGGGACTTGCATCAGCGACATCATCCTCCTTGACATCTCCCTCGTCGTCGTCGTCCTCATCTTCGTCATCCCCCAAATCAGCTGCGATGGCAGTAAGAGCTTTTTGAATCGCATCAGAGTTTTTCGATACAGGTGCTCCGGTCTAGCAAGAAAAGTCAGTACGAGGGTTATCAACAATTCCGCTCACCTCGAAAAAGTTTAGTCTCTCCTCGACCTGGGCTCTTAACGCTTCTCCGAATTTGTTAGTTGGTACATCGGAGAAACAATCGATTCTACATGCTATGGAACATTTGTTTGCCAAGAATCGGGAGATCCGTCCCTTGTGTTTGGTACCGGCTCGACCGATGAATGTGGAATGGTAGATGAGACCGTACTAGAGGTGGGGATTAGCGATGTACATGAAGCGATTTACTCACTTTAGGTGTGTTACCTTTTGTTTTCAACGCTCTGAAAAGAGCTTTTTCAGCGCCTAGAATTTGGACAGTAGAAGCAGGGTACTTGGCGAGGTTGGTGAGGGAACCACTATATCCAACTCGTCAGCTTTGCGCTCTTACCTCTTTTCAACTTACGCATGACTGATTAATCTAGCAGCGATGGTTTCACCGATCAAAGCTGATAAATTAGGAGCGACAACATTCATCTTCTCGATCAAATATCTTCTTAATGATTTTCTGTATTCGGCAAGTTTCACCACTCGTTCAGCGAAATTGGATATGTTGATGAGATCGATTTCGTTTATATCTGAACCCATTGAAGCTCTTGCGGCATCCAATACGTTTCTTGCTCTCGTTTCATCATCGTCCAAGATAGCTTGCATGTCTTCTAATGAGCCTTCGGTCAAAGTCGCTCGATCACCAATCAATACAGCGAGTAAAGCGTATTGATGAGCATCAGGGACAAGTTTGTAAAGTTCGGGGAAATGCCATCCGTACCATTCTCTAACTCTCATTGAGAATGTATTCAGATCTTTGTCGAGTTGGTCGGATAATGAGATGGCTTGGATAATCATGTTATCGGATCGGTTAACGTTGAACTGTTTTATCATGGTAAGTCGTTATAATCCCAGATGATACAATAATTCACACACCTTTACTTTTCCTCGAGAGTAGGAATGACCTAAACCTAATTGAGCGATGGCTACATCGCCTTTTTGGAAACCACCTTTGATCAAGATTTTCTCTTGATGTAATCTCACACCTCGGATCAATTCCAATGCTCTTTCAGAAGTATCGCACGGGATACCTAATTCACCTTGAATCGCACCTGCTAACCCTCTTTCAGTCACACCAAGTAAAACACCTGATTGTTTCTTGTTTCCTTTTCCAGCAACATCAGGTACGATGAGGTTCAATAGGTTTTTCAGGTGAGGGTTCAAGACACCTTCTGAGACGTCATTTGCGTTTTCTAGAGCTTGAGCGGCGGAAGTGAAGGGAAGGAAAGAAGCGAGTTGGATCATCCTTGAGAAAATTGAGATATCATTGATGGAATCTTGTAATTGTTTAGATTTGGCAGCGATTTCCTCTTGCATTGAAACGGTGAAAAGGGCATAACCCGATGCACCCTCAAAGAGGATATGAGTGAGTGAGCCGGACATGATGGCCAGCTGGGGGAGGGAGTTTTAGTGGTTGTGCGATTCGTTGAGATATATGATGGTGAATAAGTATAGGAAAGAAGATCTTTTCATCATCCGGAGAAAAGAGCACCCAAGAAATTTCCAAAATTATTTATACTATTTCGTCCGCCCATTTAACGTACCACGTGGCTGGTGCAATTTGATTCCGCCTCGATCTGACCATTTTCACTCGATTTCCTCCACTTGAACTGTCCAATAAATTCATTTTGTACATCACATACGACAAAGTGAGAGTAATTGAGATGACAGATGGTAACGGGCACAAGGTGAAGCCACTGCCGCCGGTATCGGTGACATTTGTGAGTAGACAATGGTTCCTGGAGGAAGTAGAGCTGACATTTCCTCGCAGCTCGGCACAAGCAGTGGTGAGTAACCTCTAAAGGTCAAGATCGTGCTGATCCAACGGGGATAGGTGGCGGACCGATACTGAGCAGGAACTGCTCGTCCTTGGGAGTTGATTTCGGCAATGAGACCTGGTGTAAATGCATTCCAATCGCTCTTGTGACAAGATAGCTGACAATTTTCTCACGCTGTAGTATTCGACACTGCCGATGGAACACTCATGCGACTCCATCAATCCTCATTACGAATAGCCAGTATATCACGTATATTTATAACCCACATGCACGCCGATCATACATTGGGGCTGGTAGCTATCATGATGACCATTATGAGTGGGGTAGGGGTAAAACCTGGAGAGAATGAAGAATTAGCAAAATTGGGTAAAAAGAAAAAAGCTACTTTCCATATATACGGTCCAGCTGGAATCAGGAAAATGGTCAGAGCCACGTTGAATGCTACATCCATAAACTTGTCAGGGGTGTTTGGCGTTCACGAATTGTTACTAAACGGTGAACAGCCGTCTGTCACTTGTGAAGAAGAAGAGCTGCATAGTAATGAGGCTGTTGGAATAGATTACATAGCTGATAAAGATGGTGTGTGGAGAGGTATACTGGAACAGGGCAGTGGGAAAAACGGAAAAGGTTGGAGTGTTAAAGCTGGGCCCATACATCATCGAGGTGTGTTTTTATTAGACGACCCAGAGCTAACGCTTTCGTAGTACCCGCACTTGGCTATGTGCTAGAAGAACCTATACCGCGAGCGCAGCTGGACACTACAACGCTCATACCGTTGCTGCAATCGAATGCTGAAGCACTCGCTGCCCTCGATCCCCCAATCAAACATCCCTTATCCCTCTTGTCCCACCTCACCTCGCTTCCCCCTCCTGATCCGTACACACTTCCCTCTGGACATGTTATACGTCCGCCCGAGCCATCAGGTGTACATCCACGTAAGCTGGTGATTCTGGGTGATTGCTCGGGTGGAACGGAGAACGCGACTTTCCAAAAGATGTGTCAAGATCCAAGTTTATTAATACACGAATGTACCAATGGTCATATACCTTTCAATGTTCAAAGGGGCGATAAAGGTATGAAGATACGTAAAAAAGATTTAGAGCCGAGTTTAGAAGAAAAGAGGGATAGACAGTTTTTTCATAAAGCTGGAGAGAAAAGGGACAATCGTAATGAAGATATCTCAGCAATGGAAGAAGAGAAGAGACTGGCCATACAGCAAAAAGCGTTGTCTAGAGGACATTCGACGCCGTTTGAAGTTGGTACTTTTGCCAAAGCGATTGGGGCAAGACGGGTGATCATCAATCATTTCTCGGCAATGTTTCCTTCACCGAGATATCATACTTCCGATCCGTTTCCTTCGATCATATCACCCGTATCTCCATTCCCTTACCCCACGCCTCATACACCATCACACGGTGATCCGCCTATAGAACCTCATCCTCTCACCAGGACAGAGCTGCATACTCGATTGATCATGCAAAGTCTCGCTGATCAGATAACGGAGATCTGGACGAAAGATGATGGAGTGGAACGAATGGCCATTCCGTCGAGAGATTTCATGGTGCTTAGAATACCAGGACATGAGTTGAGTCAGAGTGAACAAGAGGAAATCAGAACGTATAGAGATGGATTGGAGCAAGTGATGGAGTCTTGGAAAACTCATGGAGGTGCTTGGGTTACGAGGGCTGTAGGCAGGATATGGCTGGGAGTGGACCCTGCCCCCATGCGTCAGATTTAGCTTGTAGAGTGCATGCATATATTTCAGTGGTCACAGTGATCTTGTGCATGACATCACTCAGAATTAAAATACAACCGCTTTCTTCGTGATGAAAGGGTACCAATTTCTGAGATTGTAGTAGTCTTCCGAATCGTCCGGCGAATCCGTTCTAAAGAATTCTTTGAACTATCTATGTCAGCAATTTCTGTATCGCTGGTAAAAAGCTTACAGATTTCCCATTGATTGTTGATGCTAGGTTCTTTTTGGCTTCACGTACTGCCATTTGCAACCAATTCTCACGTCGTCCCTTCTCATCACGTGTTGGTTGGTTTGACGGAGGACATGTGATTGGGAACAGGCCACTGGTCGATCTACCCAGCTCGTGAAGTTTTGCTGGAAGGGAATAAGGTGTATGAAAACCACCCAACCTCCAAGCTAACTGTATATGTTCATTACCATAACCTCTTTCGTCAAGCTTGATCAACCTCTCAGTGGCTAAGAGGAATAAAGGTGTCATTTGATCGTATGGCGTTTCCAGCTCAATCCGTCTTTGAGCAGAGACCATGTCATGAATGTCGTAATAACCTGTAGATTTCCAATTGGGTGGTAGTTTGGACTGGATTGCACATCGGTGTAGGATTGTGACCGCAATATTCAGTTCAGCTGGATATAAGGTGTCAGATTGGACGGTAGAATAATAACTCACCAAAGAGGCCGACCCACTGCAAGTTGAACAGCTCTGTTAGGCAATTGAGTAAAAGAAAATGAGGTGTACTGACCTCTCTTAAATGATATAGGACTTGAGTAACTTGCGATCTCAACGAAGGATCAATCTTGATCTTTGCTTTGATAGCAATGTAAAGTGATCTATAGAAGAACAGGCCGTTGCAACCGATCACCCAAGCTCGACTAACAATCAGTCTATCGTACTAACCACGATCTGTAAGCCGCGCACTTTATTGTATCGGAAAGCTCACATATTTGTCGTGATACTTGAAGGCAGTGATGTACATTGACTTTGGGTACTCTGTCGTCCATGTATATTGTATGGCAGGATGCCAATCAATCAACATGAAATCTCTCACTGGTGGCGATATCGTGGCTTTGATGAAGGGCCATCCAGTGAGATCAGCACCAGTGGTTCTGGAATGGGATGGGACGAGGACCTTTGACATCTCGGTCTCGCCATATAATCTTGTCATGTATAGATGTAGCAGTACAAGAGATGAGGGGTGCGAGAAATCGTCGAGTCTTCTTAAATACTATACACGTGGACTGGTACATGGTACAAGAAAAGGTTCACCACTTGTGGGGTCGTCGTACGAATCCAATGAAGGTTGGGCTCATGTATCAGTGAGCTCTTCTCCTGGTGGTCAAGCTTTCTCGATGATTCTCATCTTGAGACATTCCCACGCAGCGTCTCGCATTGCCACGATCAACTCCTCGTTGTATCATTTTTGCCACGCTGTCAACGTAAGTACCGCCGCCGGAATTGAACAACGTCATCCAAACACTTTTAAACTTTCTTGGCGAGATACAACTTGAAGAGGTCTCACTTCATCATCCTACGAATCAAGATGTCATCTGCATACGCACCACCATCCGGTGCACCACCCACGACTCCCGCCCCAAATACAGCTCACGATGAAGACCCGTTTGATCCACCTCCAGCATATACTCCCACCCATCACGTTCAAGGTGAAACTTCACTTGATGCCGGTCCTTCCAGGATGGATTTCTCGGGTCCACCACCTATGCCCCAAAGATTAGAATCAAACATCACTGGTGTGGGAGTGGGGTATGGTAGAAGGGCTGATCTAGGTTCACAGTCTACTGGTAGTTCGATTGGTCCCCAACCAACAGGAGGATGGAATGCACCTCCTTTACCTCCCAGACATCCATCTACGTCACAAGCTCCACCCAAAGCACAAGACCATCCAATGAACAGTCACGCTGGACCGTCCAGACCACCACCTCCTGCAACGCAAGATCTGTCGCCGACTGAAGCTCCAACTCCAGGAAGACCATTATTATGGAGAGGTCAACTACTGGTATATCCAAAAGGGTTTTGGTGTCACAAGTGTAGTAATACAGGGTATAAAGCTAATGACCCTTCGAATCCGCATGAAGCTGTGAGTTTGTGCTGTCTTGATCGAGTCTGATACTGTTATAAAGGATTGGAACAAATATGGTAAAACGTACAATTCAGCATTGTCCATTTCGTATTTGCAATCCACTAGGGCTTATTCAAATCCATCAACATTGCAATCATCCAATTTTCAAAAACCGTTACCTCTTCATCACCCAACCAATCCATATGGTCATCTACCTCCTCCTCCAGGTGCTTGGGGTACGTACCCAGGCCAAGGTGCTCCCCCGCAACAAGGACAACAGGTTTTCGTACAACGGACAGCAGGATATGCCCCTCCAGGTGCTTTGGTGGTACATCCGGGAGATCCAAGGATCGGTGGAAGGTGAGTTCTTTATCGTAAAGGCAGCACTGACGTACAGACCGTGCTACAAGTGTGGTGGTTCAGGGAGAGAAGTTGATTTTTTATTCGGATTTGACTCTGGGAGATGTTATGTTTGTCAGGGATTAGGAAGGGTATTTTAGCTACGGAGTTCTAGAAGATGCATCCATGTATAAAAGATATCTACCATCTGCTGGTACCTCTCTGTGAAGGAGTAGGTGTTGAACCACCTCTACCTCTACCCATTCCTCTCTTCCATGTGCCACCTCGTTCTGGCGTGGGCTCGTTCTCGGGAGTAGCGGCGGCGGCGGCAGGGGGTGCGGGAGCAGGAGCAGGAGAAGCAGCAGGAGCAGGAGAAGCAGCAGGAGCAGGAGAAGCAGCAGGCGCAGGTGATACAGGCCCAGATGATTTCGCCGCGGCTCTCTCTCTCCATCCACCGGCTTTGACCACTGTCGGTGCCAAGGCAGGTGATGCAGCAGGAGATTCAGCTGCAGGCGCAGGTGGACCAGGACGTCTGAATGCACCGGCACCTGAACCTCGCTCAGCACGTCGTCGTTCTGCTTCTTCCTCCCTTGCCATACGTAATCGAAGGAGTTCCTCATCTTTCGCTCGTTGAGCGTCTCTCTCAGCTCTGGCAGCGGCGGCTCGTTCAGCAGCTTCAGCTTTTCGGGCTTCAATCTCGGCAACGGCTCGAGCTTCTTCTTCTTCTCGTGCAGCTTCTTCGGCGGCTTGCGCTTCGGCTTCCTCTGTGAATGTGTCAGCGTTATCGAGGGATAGAGTACTTACCTGCAGCTTGTCTCTCTCTCTCTTCTTCCGCAAGTCTTTCTTCTTCCCTCCTGGCCTTCTCCGCCTTCTTTCGTTCTATCAATTTCTCCTTGAGTTTTCGTTTCTCCTCTTCCACCTTGGCTCTGGCTTTCTCCCTGGCAATTTTGAACTCTTGTTCTCGTTGACTTTCGACCTTTTCCCTGGCGACAAGATAATCAGGCATCATTCGACCTAATCGTTGTTTCAATTCAACGGACGCTTTCTGTTGAGCAATGGCGGCTTCCTTGGCTTCAACGTTTAGTCGTTCATGAGCCGCTTTGTCTTCAACCTTTTGTCTCTCGTAGTCTTCAGACAACAACGGTCGTTCTTCCTTTCTCATGGCTCTTTCGATGTGATCAACACGTTTACCAACGATTCGTAATCTTTCAGCGTGTTCCCTCTTTTCTTTGGCAAGCTGTTCGACTTGTAAAGCAACGAGTTTGGAAGAATCGAGATCTTCAATGTTGGAGATGTCAACTTTGAGAGTTCCTTTGGCAGCGAGTTGTTCAGCCAATTGTTCGGCCTCTTGTCTTCGAGTATCATCCATTTGTTTTCGAAGTCTGTCCATCTCGGCTTGTCGTGCGGCTTCTTTCGCTCTTCGTGCATCATCCTCGGCTTTGATCTTGAGTCGTTCAGCGAGTGCGGTGGATTCTTCTCTTTGTTTTCTGAGATTGGCCTCTTCCATGAGTTCTCGTCGTTTGGTGACAATCTGTCGTCGGTGTGCGATCTGTTTCCTCTCCTCTTCGGCTTGAGCGATGGCAGCGGCGAAAGCATCAGCTCGGGAAGTGATAGGAGCGGGGTTGAGGTATTGGATGGTGTTGTAGAGGACAATAGCGAGATCGGAGAGATGATTGGGTTGAGCGTCGGAAGTGATAAAGGTGATCGTTTGAGCGACATGGTCGACGGAAGCGTTGATGTCACCTCGTCGACAAGCGGTCATGAGGAACTTTTCAAGAGATGGCATGTCGGTGGCCCACGGGGTGTTGTCAAAGGGTTGGACAAGTTTCAAGATGTGAGAGAGGGTGACGGTGTCGTAGACTTGAGCAAGCTCTTGCACGAGTCGGGAGAGAACGACTTCTCGAAGGGCGGGGAGATACGGTTGGTACTCTTCGGGAAGGGAAGTGATGAGAGGGGCAAGGGTTTTGCAAGCGGTGGTGGGTTGAAAATCCACTTCGAGGAGTTGGTAAATTGATCGAATGTCGGCGGGGACTCGTTTGAGGTGTTTGGCAGCGGCATCTTTGACCAGATTCTCTCGGGTGGGCATTTTGGGGAGGTTGAGTAATGCAATCAACCGTTGTTTAGTCTCGACTTCTCCGAGGGGTACAGCGAGAGCGGAGAGAAGGACGGATCCAGGTGCTTTGTCATTTGAGATACCGGCTCGTTCAGCGTATTGAAAGTATCTTGCCCAGGCAGCAGCGTGGAACACTGCGGTTTGTTTACCCCCTTCGGCTTTGAAGATTTGAGTTAATTTCTCGTAGTAATTTGCCATCATGGCTGGTTTGGCGACTTTCTTTCCACCGGCGACGAGACCGTGAACATCTTCGACGGATCGGAAAGCCTCTTGCCAGAGTTCCAATTCGACAGCGGTTTCAAGTTGGAGGAAACGGGTGTCGAGGAATCGGCCGAGTGTTTCGGGGTCTGAAAGGTTGATGGCATGTTGTTGATGACCATATTTAGCGGCGTTGGTGAGATCTTTCCTGAGTCGTTGTTCACACAATCTTCTGAAATCAGATTTTCGTTGATGCACTTTGCAAAAGTTGAAAGCTCGATGAGCGATAGATTGGTAGATGACTTCCAATCGATCATTGCTCTTGGCAATATCAAGGGAGATGTCATAAGCGTCCCAACAGAATTTCTGAGCTGGGGCGATCAATCGTCTCTCGATTCGTTCTCTATCACCGGCGTTGTCGACAAAGGTATCGAGGAGGAGAGAAGCAGGTTGAAGGGGGAGTTCATCGTCGACCACGGGGTTCTCGGGGAGAGCAGCGACTTCAGCTTTGGCTTGTTCAACGGCGGATGTGAGTCGACCTTCAGCTTGCGCAATGAAGTGGTTTAAAACCTTTTCAATGGAACCGACAGATGTAGTTTGAACGGCATTCTTGAATTGTAAAAGTGCTTGTCGAGCGTGGGCCTTTCGGTTCATCTCGACACAGAGGTCAAGGAATTTGAATACGATAGGTTCGAGGACATTGACGGGGGTGTGTTTGAATTTTTTACTACGCCTTAGCTGGGAGCCTTTGGGTGTCTACTCACCTCATGAAGACCTCGACCAAGTTCTCAAAGGCTTGCTGTTGCGATTGAGCTGTTCCAAGAGCCAAGAGCTCCTCGGATCGCTATGAGTGGGATTAGCAAGTTTTTTTTATGGTCTTTGGACATACCTTGAGCGCATTTTCGGGTTTGACGTAGATAGGAGGCATATTGTGCTTTTCCTATCTTTTATGTTGATATTTTTGAGGATGAAGCAGACTGGGTTTCTTCCTCCGTGTCGATTCGAAGCTGTGCGAACCTTTTAGACAGGATTTATCGATTGCAGTCGCTGGTAGGGATAGAGAGAGAGAGAGAGATGAATGATGTTCTTTCATATCTTTCACGATGTAAAAGACTGTTGTTTATATCGCCGAGGCCTCGTGGTCGAGATAATCCCGGGTGTGGCACTTTTCTACCCAAGATGTTACGTTGTGATCGTCTGATGACGCTCATCATTGTTATCGTTGCATCTTGTTCTTCTCGCCATATAGACATTATCAAGACAGGTCAAGATGGCAGCATCACTCCAACATCTGTAAGTTTAGGTCATCCGGCGTGATACAGTGCTGATATATACTCGCAGCGGTCGAGGCGGTGAGCGAATGACCACATTTCGCGTATACTGACGCCTTGATTCAGCTCTACGAGTGGCCAAAAACTACACGAAAGGATACACAGATATACAGACCAAAGTACGAGATGCTACTTCGAACGATCCATGGGGACCTTCAGGATCTCAAATGAACGAGATTGCTCAGATGACTTATAACCAGTGAGTTTGTTTGATGTGGCAACGCTGACGTGCAGGAGCGATTTTGTGGAAATCATGGAGATGATGGATAAACGTTTGAATGATAGAGGTAAAAACTGGAGACATGTTTTCAAAGCTTTAACTTTGTTGGATTATTGTCTTCATGCCGGTTCGGAGAATGTGGTGATTTATTTCAAGGATAATATATATATCGTCAAGTGAGTTGTTCTAGCTCGCTGAGCCTGCTAATAATCTTTTAGGACGTTGAAGGAATTCGTTCACGTAGATGAAGGGGGTAAAGATGTGGGAGCGAACGTTCGACAAAAAGCGAAAGATATCACAAATTTACTTCAGGACGATTCACGATTGAGAGAAGAGAGGAGATCTAGAGGGGCTATGCGAGATAGGATGTTGGGTAATATAGAGAATAGCGGGTTGAAAGGTGATGGTGATTATGGTGAACGTAAAAGTCCAGCTCCGGAAGCGCCAAAGTGAGTTACTTAAGGTGGAGATGTGCTAAATCTTGCGCAGGCCAAAACCTAGTAGGAATAGAAACGAAGAGGATGATTTACAAAAGGCGATTGAAGAGTCAAAGAGGATGTCAGAGGATGAAGCGAAGAGGAGATCTCAAGTTACGAAAGAAGAAGATGATTTGAGGAGAGCTTTGAGAATGTCCGAGGAGGAAGAAGACAGGAGAAAGAGAGAAAGGGAGGAGTCGAATCAGAACGCTTTGTTCGATGATAGTTTGAATCTGTAAGTCGATTTGCGTTGTATTGAGCTAATGATTAGACAATCACAAAATGCATATCAACCCGATTTATTCGCTCAGCAAGGATACCCCGATGCAGGATGGGGTCAGCAACAGCAAATGCAACCTCAATACACGTCTTATAACGTGAGTGTGATGTCTGAATTACGCTGACATGATTCAGCCCTTTCACGCGCAGATGATGCAGCAACAACAGCAAGAGGAATATATGAGGCAGCAAATGGCAATGCAAGAGCAACAACGGCAGCAGGAAGAGTACATGAGACAACAACAATTCCTGCAACAACAACATACATCACTTCTTCCCCAACAAACCGGGTATGGTTCCAATAATCCGTTCGCCTTTGGAGGAAATCAATCTCAACAGCCACAACAGCCACAACAACAAGCTTCATTTTTACCAGTACCCGTTGTTACGCAGCAACCTTCACCTCAACAGGTGCAAAAGCCTTTGGAGCCACAACAAACTGCCAGACCAGCTTTCACAGCGCCTAAAAAGGATGACGGGGAGCATTCTGGCTTGGCCGCGCTTTTGGCTAGAGGCAGGGAGGATGGTTTGGATACATTTGGGAATGTCGGTAATATGCGTGAGTACATCACATCTGGGCGCAGTGCTTAATATTTTATAGGTATTCCCGTTGGATCGCAATTCCACGGTTCCAATCGGGTGGCAGTGCAACAAACTGGAGCTCAAGGTTTTGGTGCCAACAATCCTTTTGGTCAGATGCAGCAGTCTCAACAAAGGAGTGAACAGCCTTTCTTTTCTATTTAAATTATATACCTTACGTTGTAGAATGAGATGCTATTTCCCCGATTTTAACGTTGACGTCACGAAATCGATTAGGCGAAATCGGTATTTCAAGTGAATTTACAAGTGAAATTTTGTTCTCCATATTTGCATTGCTATCATCACAAGTCAGCATGAAGAACAAGTCGTCAGCATCGGCTGGGACACGAAAGAAGAATGCGAGGAAAGCAGCCAAAGGTGAAGTCGATTTAGACGAGATACAACCTAAATCAGGCGATCGACCGCAAAGGGGACAGAAGAAACTGTCAAAGGCTCAAAAGAAAGCATTACCAAAATTAAAGCAATATATCCCACCTCCCAAACCACCTGCACCGCCCATACCTGATCCATTAGATGGGCTGGGTCTAGCGAGGACCTTGCCAGCGGAGCTGGTCGTGGTTCTAAGAAGGTTAGGGAAGAAGGACGATGTTACTAGGAGAAAAGGTTTAGAGGAATTGAGGGAGAACTGGGTGTCTTTGATGAAGAGCGAGGATGATGATTTGGAAAGGGAGCTGAAAGAGACTGCATTGTTATCTTCGGTACCTGTTTGGGTGAGTTTAATAGTCGACGGGCTGCTCTGATATCTACAGTTACATAATCTGGCGAGTTTGTTACAATCCCCGTTCCATCGCTCGACAGCTATCCAGTTGCATTTCGACATACTGTCGGTTCCTTCGTTGCGTCACGCAGTGATAGAAAGTTTATCGTTGTCACTTTTACCCCAAACGCAAAACAGGGATGTGATAGGATCATGGATGGTGGCTGCGTTGGAGGAAGGAAAGAGGGCAGGAGGAGCGGGGTTAAAATCATGGGATAGTTCGACTACTTGGACTGAAGAAGGAGGCATTGTGTTGTCACAGCATCTGGGCGATCTGGTGGAATATCTGACTTTGTCCATACTCGATCCAGCTACTTTACATGATAATATACATCCTGCACCTGTATCTTCGAATCCACCAGTACCAAACAAAGGTAAACCTTTAGTCAAAGAACCCGCTGTTGAAGACAAAGAGGTGGTCGAAGAGAGATTAGCAAGGTATAAAGTGGGCGGACTAACAGGTCTTAATTGGTTGATACAGCAATTGCCTGGTGTAGCACCTGAAGATTTAGTTGATCTCATTAGAAATCCGGAATTGTGGTCGGCGTTATCACCCGACGATGCGCCGCCAATCAGGAGAGCTGCTTACTCGTTACTCGCTACCTTGGTGGAGACTTGTCCCGAACTTTTGGAGGGAACGTTAAAGATGTTATCACACGCGGTGTTGGGCAATTGTTGGTTGGAGAAGGAAGGGGTGGTATGGGAAACCGCTGGAATGGCTGTAGCAAAGTTTATCAGGAGTAAGTGTGGAGGATGTGGTAAATGCTGATATAATATAGAATGGCCAGAATGCTGGGCGATCGGGCAAGATGCAGAAGACGACGAGTCGGACTCAGGTGAACCTGAGGTTTATGGAAATTTCCTCGAATTCGTATCGACGATATGCCCCTCTATCCCTCATCTCACATATCCTATTCTTCTCGTGATCATCTCCACCCTCCCCACTGATCTCTTACCCCTGTCTTCAACGGCACAGGTCGAAAACCTGTTCTCACACCTATGGGCACCGGTCGATTCTCGATTACTCTCTACACATTCATTACCTGGTCAACAATCCGCCTTCCAAGTTTTCATCAGCTCGATTTTGGATTGTACAGTTTTCCTGATCAGTAAATCTTGGTCAAGCGAGGAGAGTAAAGATACCGCCGTTTGGCTGGTTAGAGAGCAACTTGGAGGAAAGGTGTGGAAGGAAGGAGTACTTGAATTTGGTGGGAAAGGAGGCGGTAGACGTGCTCAGAGGAGTCAGGAGTTGGAAGCGACCGCTTTTGGAAAGGCCATAGGGCGGCTACCAGGAGTCTTACTGGATGAACTGAGCGAGATCATGACGTTGTTGGAAGTTAGCGCGAGGAGTATACCGATAGCATCTGCTATTAGAGCTTCCACGGATGTCCAAGGTGTTGTCGAAATCGCTGACGAGTGTATCGAAGAGGTGGCACAGAGGTGCGTGGAGAAACTACCCGAGAGTTCTGTGATCATCGTGCAGACCCTTGTCGAGGTGTTGAAGCAGTATCCTCAGCTAGTCAAGGATCAAAAGGTGAGCATGCGTTGATTGAGTAGTATGCTAATGTTGTAGTCGCTCGTCGAAATCGTTCAAGCGAACAGCGCTACTTTGGCGTCTTCTCTACCACCCGACCTATTCGTGTCCCTGCTCGCGTCTGCACAAGATACTGAAACGTTGAGGGCAGTACTCCAATCAGACCAACGTTTTGCTTTGGTGCCGGAATTACTCAATACCAATCTCCTGCAACCAGGCTCACTCGACAGTGTAGCGACAGACTCTACTCAGCTTGCCCTTTCCGGATCATCTGAAGCGCTCGCTATCGCCACGTCATGCTTGAAATCACCCTATCTCTCTTCAGAAGCGTTGGACGAGGTCCTTGCCTTGGTCTGCACGGCCATTCACGATTCGACAGAGAAGCTTCTGACAGGTCACGCCGAGGATACCCACGCGGCGTTTACACTCTTTGCGGCTTATGCGATTGATCATCTCGACAAGGTGATATCATCGGATATTTGGATCCAGAGTTTGGTATCGGTACATCATGTTGTTCATCTGCTACCGAAGGATGAAACACTGGTGCAGCTTTGGAAGAAGACGGGGGAGCTTGAGGATGGTGATAAAAAGCGGGTGTTGGATAGAGTATATGAAGCTCTGAGAGAGGATATACAACGTGTGGAGGTGGAAGTGGATCCAGCGGTTCTCATCGATGTCGCTTTGGCAACGGCCATGGGGGATTTAAAGGCTCCTTCGGTGTTGGAATTATCAGAGGTTCTTCTTCCGCCGATTGAAACGTTAATCGACGAGATGTCCTTGCATACTTGTCAACCGTCACATCCTTCATTACCCATTGTCGATCCAATGATCGATTATAGCAAAGTCACACCCGACATCACTGCCGACTTTGACTTGCTTGGACGATCAAAGGCGGCCAGGTGGGCGGAGGCGACAGTGGCGTTGCTCCGGGCGGATCGTCAATTGGTAGCGTCTCAGCCGATTCTGCTTCAAGTCGCTTTGGCAGCGTATCAGTTGACTAAAGATACATTGGCTGTACCAGGGTCATCTCGAGGTCTATACTCGACATCAGCGTCCATCGTCCACCTGACCGATTTGGTTAGAGAAGTGGAAGGCGCTTTGTCATACGCTTTGTCATTTGTCGATGAAACTCCTGCATCCTGGCACAACGATATCATACAGATGCTCAAGTCTGGAGAGGTATCGCATGACGCAGATTTATTGCAAAAACTGCTGTTTGCGATGAAAGATGGAGATGTCAGAAGTTTCAGGGATGTTTTGATTAGACATTTGAGGCAGTGCGGTGAGGAAGAGGGTGAAATGTGGCTGAACTATGCCATGTCTTTGATTGATAAATGTGAGTGTGACCGATAGCAGACAGTTGCTGATGAATGTAGCCCCTCAACTTGCCCTCGCGATCATATACGCGGTTAAACCACTTTTGCTCGATCACAAATCATTCTCCGTCGCTCAGAACCGTCTTGCCAATGCTCTCACGTCTGTCAAAGCTGATTCAACCGCTGTGACGAAACAAGGTATCCCTTATATCCGACTGCTGATCGCTTCCGCTCCTCCAGCGGACGCTGCTTCGGTATTTTTACCTCAACAACGGGCTATTTTCGTTTTGAGGCATGTCAACTCGTGGTTGATTGCGGATGATGATATGCCTGAGGAGATTGAATATAGGATTGCAGAATTGGAGACGGCGTTAGCTCCAATCGTCCAGGATTTACCAGGAGGTCATTGGGATGCAATCTTCGATCTGATCGAGAGTGGTCTTGATGTGAGTGTCAACGCGGGGATGATAGCTGATGATCAGGGCTCTCTTGACGACCCTATTGTCTACCAATCATTGTTGCTCCTTCAACAAACTCGGGATTTATGTCAGAGTAATAAATCGCTTCGTGCTAGCTGGACATCGAAGGATGTGCACATGCAATCGGTTTTGACGTTGTTCTTGCAATGCCGAACAGGTGAGTGGGAATTGATTTCGCAAGCGCTGACGATTTAGCCGATTCAATCCCTTTGCTGATGACCCAAACGCTCATTCTTGATCTCCTCGGTGATATCCCTGAGAGTGTCATGGAGAATGCTTCGTTGGGTCAGTTGTCTGATCTGATCCGTTTATCCACCTCATCTGCTGTCCAATGCGCAGCGTATAGGATACTGAGCAGGGTAGTGAAACACAATACGCTAGCTTTGGTGTTGGAGGTGGAAGCGGCCGAAGCGGAAGAGGGTCATCCACAGATCGAGTTGCCACAAGAGCTGATCAAGATTGCCGGAGTGAGCTGGAATGATGCCGAGATACATACAGTGAGTGTAGCGTTGTTGATGAAGCTGACGACAGGTTTTGAGCCAATTGTTAGCTTGGATGGGTATTCTCGACCACTTTGACGATGCTGTAAGTGTTCGTGCTTTGAGACAAGCTGACAGAAAGTCTCGAACACTCCGATGGGCGTATTTGGACCAGCTCAACTCGTCAAAGTTGATTACCGATGGACTTTTACCGATGCTATTTACCATGCTGGGTGTTTCGGAAGTAGGAGCTTGGAATTTCCCTGCAAGTCAATATGCCGTGGACGAGTTTTACCCAGAGTGTGAGTGTTGACCATTGTAAACTATCGCTGACATGTAGTGCTTGACCCTGAGGATATGGCCGATCTTACACCACTTGCATCCCACTTGTTCTATCGATCGTTGGTTACCATTCCATCTGCGTTGAGGGGATACTACGAATCGTTGAAATCACGTCAATTGTCAATGTCAATGTTGACGTTTGTCGCGAGACATTATTCGCCTGTTATCATATCGCATGAATTCGCTGCATTGCGTCAGCCTTCAGCCATGGCTCAATTAACGGAAGAAGGGTTGAATATCAGAATAGCTCAGGGTGGAGGTGCGACTGTGGCTGTCGCAGGAGGTGGATCATCCGAAGCTATAGCGAGTTATGTGGTGGATGAACAGCCTATGGAGATTGGAATTAGGTTACCCGCTGAATTCCCATTGAAAGCGGTTGACGTGAGGGATTTAAGAAGAGTAGGAGTGCCAGAGAACAAATGGAGAGGGTGGTTGATGTCTGTTCAGCAGACCATCACGTCGAGGGTGAGTCATTAGGGAATGGGGTAGATGCTAATGGGTATCAGAACGGATTGATTCTCGAAGCTTTGACAGTTTTCAAAAGGAATGTGTCTCTGCATTTCGAAGGTGTGGTAGAATGTGCTATCTGTTATTCGTGAGTTTGAGTACATTCAGTAACTGGCTAATACAGAACACAGGATTATCTCGTTAACGGATCGTACGTTACCTACTAAACCTTGTAGAACTTGTAAAAACCGCTTCCACGCTTCGTGTTTGTTCAAATGGTTTAACAGTTCGCATTCGAGTAGTTGTCCGTTGTGTCGTGCGCTGTTTTAATGCATCTACCGTACAGCATCATGATCGATATTCTTCTTCCTCTTTCCTTTACTTTCGCTTGCTTGTCCATCGCTTTGCCTTCCTCTACCTCTTTTCTTTTTGGTATCCACATCGTCATCGTTATCCCCAGCACCTTTTGGTATCTGCGCATCCCTATATTTCGCCAAGTAGACTCTTAATACACCTTCGTAATTGTCGAAGCCTAGTGATCTCATCGAGGTTAAGATATCTTCTCCGTTGAGCGTTTTGCGTTTTTCATTCAGACATTTCTCTGCTGCTTCGGATGTCTATAAAGTTAGCGTGGGTATATTTGGTGAAGACTTACGATGAACGATATGAATTCGGATACGCATTCCTGTACACATTCTTTGGCTTCTTTGGATACTTTTGCCGAGGTAGGCAGTGAAGTTTTCATTATCCTAGCTACGTTTGCGATCTACGGTTCAGCGGGTGCGAGACTTTAGAACTCACAGGTAACCACCTGTCCTGCTCTCTGAATTCCTCCACTTGAGCATCTGTGAATGGTCTACTTGAAGGTCCAGCTACGTCGACGGATTCATGAGGTCCATCTCCGATAGGTGCTAGATTGGGTAACGGGTGGGACGATGGGTCTGCCATCTTGCTAGTGTATGAGAGATGAAGAAGATGTAAGGATGTGGGATGTTGACCGATCATCTTTTCATCGGTGAAAAACGGATAAACAGTGTCATTCGGCCGAGTGATCACTACAATGGAAGCGTCATTTAACAACAACGCATAATCACTCAATAATGATACATGAGATCCATCGTACATTCATAGCAAGTGCATTAGATTGAATATGTCGACTTCCCGCCCAAAGGTCAACCTTCGCTCGACAGCAGTCAAGAGGATAATGCAAGAAGCTTCAGAATTAGCTAGCGCGGATATTGAAGAGGATGGTTTCGTCGCTGCGCCGTTAGAAGTGAGTCCTCATGTTTGTACAACCTGACAGTATGTAGGACGACATATTCGAATGGCACTGTACGATGCGGGGGGTGCAAGATAGTGAATATGACTCTGGTGAGTGACCACGTAAGGGATGAGTGATTGATTGTGACAGGGCTATACCATTTGCGCATATTACTGCCGCCAAGCTACCCAATGTCAGCTCCTGATATAATGCTCATGACGCCTAATGGGCGGTTCGAGCTGGGTAAGAAAGTATGTGTACTTGATCAAAGGAGTGCTCTGCTGACGTGGAGGTGTAGATCTGTATAGATGGACTGACAAGTTTTCATGCTGGTTCTTGGCAACCCGCATGGGGTGTTAGAACAGGTGAGTGGGTTATCCGGGATATCATCACTGACATACAGCTGTCGTGGGTTTGAGATCATTTTGGATGCAGACTGGAGAAGCTTTGTCAGCTATTGGCGCATTGGATTATTCCAAAGAGGAGAGAAAGAGATTAGCCAAGTTGTCGAAGGATTGGAAATGTCCCCAGTGCGGAATAAGAAATGAGGATATTATACCGGTGTCAAGTGGTACTCAGAGTTCAGTGTCGATTCATGAAAATGAACATGAAGACGCTCAGAACGGGGAGAGTGGTATCTCGAGCTCAATAAGCGAAACTAAAGTTGCTCAGAGTAGAGTCTCGGTGGACCCGAATTTACAGGAAATCCCACCGATCCCTTCGCCACCAGCTCGATCCGTAACTCCTGGACGTTTACCCGCTGTTGAAGCCCATTTACCAACAACGCAAGTCGCTGTAGCAAGTCCAAGGAGATTTATATGGATAGACTCGCTGATCTTGGCTGGTGTATCAATGTTGATCCTTCTCATAGCGAGGCGATTGGTTTAGTTATATATGTGTATTCTGTTGTATTCTCGTAGATCACCATGCATATTAGACCTATTAAACCTATCGTACATAATTAAATCTCACGATACCTTACATACTAACTCCCCTATATACTACCTTATGTGCTAATTCTCCTGCCACCCTACGTGCTCCAACGCACCTGTTCTATCTGCTCTTTCCAAATCTCTCATACTCCTCATAAACCAACCATCTGTTTTGTTTCTAACACCGGTGTAGACAGGCGGTCCAACATCTGCTTCTGGATCATGAGGTTCCTCCTCTTGAGCTGTTCCGGTGGCTTTGTTTACTAAATTCGTCAACCCTTTCTTGACTGTTTCCACGGGGTCCGAAGCGACCAACGCATTGGATTGATCTGAAGCGCCGGTGTTAGGTCTTGATCCTCTTCGCCCCTGTTGAGCAGCGGCTAGAGCGTGGATATGGGGTGGGACGGTACCAAAGTTTTTCTCGTAGATTTCAGATCCATCAGACGAGACCAGTCCTGGAGATTTGACCGAAGTCGCATCGGAGTTGTACCTCGCGTGCGTGTTGGAAGAAGCAGTGTCGACGATTAATCCTTTGGAGGCTGATTTACCTCTTGCACTCCATTTACCAAGGGCAAAGGGGTTGGGCGCAAGCGTTTTTTCGCCAGAATCGTACGCGTCGAGCTCCGCAGCTACGTCGGTAGGCATGAGTGGGTAGACTTTGTTGAGGTCCACCACAGTGTTTTTGGAGTAATCTTGGAATGCTTTGGCTCGGAGTAACATTGCTTGGGATTTAGTGAAAAGGCTGAATGGGGTGTAGACGAATGGCGCGGGGGGTTTATCTGATTCATGTCGACCGGAAGTGAGAGTGGGAGCTTGCACACCGGATGCTCGAGATTGCACGGGTGTGAGTCGAGCGTCTGGAGCGGGGAGAACGACTTCGAGGACGACCATTTGAGCGGGCGCTTTGTCGTCATGATCGGAAGCGGGGATTTCTAAAATCTCGGGGGAGAGTCGAGCGATGTCTAGTAAAGTGGGCCAGCATCGTAAAGCGGTTGTGAGAGCTTCGATAGCGACGGCAATGGCAGCTTGGAATTCGTACAGAGATTCGTCGATTTGCGAGTGGAGAGAAGCGGATCCATCGTCGGAATTTTCAGCTCGATTTACAGCATCATTGCATCGTCTCAAGACATCTCCCATACTTGCGTTGGCTAATTCCCTTACCCAAGCCTTCATCGTTGCGTTGAGGGGGTAGCTGACATCGGGAAGTCGGTACGCGGGGATTTGATGTCGAGCAAAGTTGTACACCAACACATCGAGTCCTTGCATTTGAGTACCGGTGGGTCGTACACCGAATAAACCGAGGTAAGCACCACCGCTTTGAACGACAGGTCGTGTCCCTCGTTTCGCATAGGTTTTACAAGCGGATAAGAAGACGTCCATTTCAGGTTTACTGACACCAAAATGATCTGCCATTGCTTTTGAGAAGAACCGAGTTTCAGCCATTCGATAACCTCGAGAAGTGTATGAATCGACAGTGTCGTTGGATCGAAGCTGATTCTTGTCCGCGGTGGGGTTATCCCATGCTGAAGGATGACCGTCACCGATTTCTCGGACCAAGAAAAGCATGACACCTTCGGAATTGTGCATTCGAAGGGTGATACCGTGGATAGATGATTCGTCGTCGTTTTTCATCCTGCCTTCTTCTGCGGATTTCTCAGATCGATCTTCGGGAAGTCGTGTTCCGGTGGTGAGAACTCGATCAAACATGGCACCGAGGGATTCAACGGAGAGGTCTAATTGTTGAGCGAGTAAGACGGAAGCTTCAACGAATCGACTTCGGAACAGTAGTGTTTCGTGAGAGGATGTGAGATCCCGATCGAGAACAGGTCGTTGAGATTTACCTTTCTGTCGGTCGATGACGGATTTGAGAATCCGGGGGACAAAGGGGGTGACGAGAGGCCAGTTGAAAGAGAGTTGGTAAAGCCATTGGAAGGTGGACTGTCGTGGGTCCAGTTCACCAAGTACTCGCTGAAGTTCAGCGTCTGTTTGAATGATCTGCATCGGGATGGTACCGTCGTTTTTGACCAAGAGTTTACCGGTTTTATCGAAAGCCGCACTAGCGATGACGATATTCCTCGCCTTGTTTCTGATATCCCGTCGTGTCCTGGCGTCTAACAACGCAACTGCGAAGCAGAAGACCACGATGACACCACACATGACGGAAATAGCGATGGTGAGCCGAGTGGATTGACCACCAAAGTTGGCGAGGATCATAGGGTCAACGCCTTGTTTGTAGCGGTAAGATGTGCCTCCAAGACCGAGGTAGTGCATACTGCATTGTCAGCGTAATCAAAGGGGTAATAGACTCACCCGCAGACAGCTGTTGCCAAAACCAAAGCACAAAGTGCCCTTTTCCACCAAGACTCCTCCCATTGCGCTCTCAGCCTGAAGAAGAGGAATAACGCGACGATAGCAGCGACAGCGGCGAGGATGAGGGAAAAGACCACGGTAACGGCGGTGTAAGTGACAGTGAGGTAGGGTAATCGGAAGGACGCAGAGTAGTGCATTAAACCGACTAGGGGATTAGCGAGGTTTTTAAAGGTCTCACTCACTTGTCAATCCCTGGAAGGTACCAGCGAAGAGGACTCGCCAGAGATGGAAATCGATTTCCGAACCGATAAGCCAGAACGAGATGAACGTTGCGAGGATGGGGACAAAGAGGGATAACGCGGTCATTCCTCTATCGAACTGATCTCGTCAGCGGAATTTTTATGTAGGGGTTACTCACCTGAATATACCACGTAACATCTGGACTGGCCTTTAGTCTAACACTGATCATACTAACAAAGTGCATCCCCCAGATGGCACAAGCGGCGAAGACGACCGCGGCGAGTAGGAGCAATCCATGATTTCTCCAACCTCTAGAAGATGTTCTTCGACCGAGTACTAATAAAGTAGCGTAAGAACCGAGGATGGATACGATGATGGAGGCGACCAAAACACCAGGTTGAGGTCGTAGTGGAATTGCATAGTCTAAATAGTAATCCGCCAATGCTTGGGGGTCTACAAGGTTAGCATGGGCTGATTATTTGATAACTCACCATTCCAGATAGCTTCGGGAGGGGCCATGTTGGTTATTCTATCGCTGAGGGGACGTGAGCAGGTGTAATCCGCCAGGGACGTATAATTGATCGACTAGGATGAAGAGGATGAAGAGGATAAAGAGGGGAAAGAGGATGAAGAGGATAAAGGAATACGAGATGTTAAAGGCGAATCGGTGTGATGATTGAATCAAGAATTGTCCCATTCAAATTGGGAGAGGTGAAACTGAAACGAGATGTAAAAGATTTCACCGAGGCTTGGTTGGTAAGAGAATAATGGAGGATATAGGGATGTTGGAAGTATACTGAATCAGATATTGAAATATCAGAAACAGATTGGATGTTACAAACATACACATGAGTACATGTTTCCGATCACATAACCACAACACAGACACAAACACACCAAAGCACAGACACACACCATGACCGAGGACTCACCTTGAATATCACCAAGACCGCTTCTAGCTAGGTCAGATAATCCGTCAAGGATGGCGATCACTGCGAAATGTTGCTGGAGAACGATATCCAAAAGAAAGATGGACGATGCAATTTTCACTTCCCAGCATCCTTTCTTTCCCAAGCTATTCATCATTGGTACTGTACCTTTGTATGGAAAAGAGGGCATTTTCTCTCATCTCCAGCATGAAGGGTTTATCAAAGGGTTCTTAGAAGTCGAATCTAAGTTTTTAAGTCCGGTAGATACGTTTCTGAGGTCTCGCAGAAAGCTTCCAACCGTAGTTTTTTAGATTCAGGTGACAGGTACAAAGTGATCTAAGTGAACCCCCCTTTCTCCGTCTAACACATAAAAAAATATAGAAATCCAGGTCTTCACGAGAATGATTTTTAGGTGTGGATTACTTCAGGATCCGACGCCTCTGAGATCATTCATGCGTGATTCTCGGGTATCAGCGGCGTCGAGGAAATTTCCTCAAAGCTTGTACTTCCCGAAATACTTTAAACTAAAAATCCTCCTGAGGCAATCTTCGGCAACGTGAAAGCGTTATCATCTGGATTTCTGGACCAATGATATCATCACCTGGAGGTATTCTTGAGCACTCGCAATGGGATAACAGTATTAGCTGTGTGATTCCAAAGGAAAATGGTATTTCTTCAGGAATCCCAAAATGACGCCCTGTTCCCTCCCTCTTCTCAAGCCAAATGGAGGAAAGGTACGATGAGACCTGAATTGATACAGGGTTTGCGATTTCAGGTTCTCAACCTCACTGAGACTCATGCTGAACAGGTGCACTAAAGCGTCACCGGCAGCTTTATCTTGATAGCTGTAAGCCAGCAATTTTTAGATGATCGGCACCGGCGGGTTTCAATGCAGTGTAATGCTCGTGCATCAGGATGATCGAGTAGCAAGATCGCCAGTCGACTTCCACATCCTATGCGCCTGCTTTTTGGATCGCTGGTGAGCATGCATATCTTGCAGCTCTGATGAAATGTGCTCTTATGTACAAACACATTCCTCAACTTTGCTATCGGTGACACAGACTGAGAACAATAACATCTGGGGATGGATGGTTGAGGTGGGATGGTCTGCGAGGAGCGGTTGGATCTATCAAGAAACGTGCCATTATGGTGATATCTAAAGCACGATATTCCCCTTTCCCCCACATTGACAGATAATCTATGTCACATTAGGATATTTTGGAGGAACGGATCATATTCATCAACTTAGCTTCGAGATGTGACCATGAGCGGAGAGATTCAAAACCCTTTCCGTTTGTGTTACGCATATTATGTATCGGAAAGTATTGCCGTGAAAGGCTGTTTTGCGTGACTTTATCTCCTGAGCTGAGATTCACACAGTACCGTTGACCCACTCACTGAAAGTTGCTTGAAGCTACTGATATTGAAGAGTGTACATTCACTCAACATTTTATGGCAGATAGGCAGGAGTCTCATACCCCATTTTCAACAGTGCCATCGCTCTTCTCGATTTCAGGTCAGGTAACGTCCATTTTATCCAACCGCCATGTATACGTTAAATTAGAAAAATAATTATAGTGACCACGCTTGTGTATCTCCACGTGGCGTCTATGCACAAAGTCCCTCGAACTCCATCGATTTTTTAATCAGTTGCTCTACAAGCACCTTCTTCGCCGGCTATTCCAGAGACAGTGCTTGCCAAGACGATAGCAGGATAGCTTTCGTTATCAGCTTTGTTGTGCTGACTTCCATTTTCCAAAATCCCTTGTTTCCCTTTCAAATTTTTCGACGACTGAAAGCGTTTCTTCTTCTTTCGCATCGTACATGATTTCCAAGAGGATGCAGAGGAGGTGTTCACTCCGAGTCGATTCGAGATCTTTGGTGTATGTATAGTGATGGTAGGTGGTTCAAATTTTGAAAGTCGTTAGCGACGCCATCTTGGATAATGTGCAGCGAGGCGGTGGGGGATAGGGATTGACGTTGGGCTTGACGTTGACCGGGTAGCTGGCGTCGAGATACAGTTAAGTTGGATCCACCTCACCGTTCGAGTCGAAACCGTCTAGGTTTAACCATTCACAGTCCATTTAATAGGTTACGACTCGCCTGTAGGGAAAAAGAAGTTATACGCATCGACGGCAAGCTGACCAACATCATGAGCTCATGTATATAGCAACCTACACGTCCCACATCGGAGGCGCCACCAAACAAATTGTATCTACATGTGTCCTTTTGTATCCGGAGGTTATTAAGACGCGGGCATACCCCCCTAAACCATATGTAGCAAGTAGATTAATCAAGAGCGACGTGCTGAGTATTACACTCCGTAGACATACCATACTAATTTGATCATGACGACCTGTATAGAACAACACGCTGCCAACACAATATGTTTTTGTCCCTCTGATGGTTAGATACACACTTACTCATCTTGGGTTCATTTAATCATCAATCATTGTTAGACACTGTGAATAATCACCTCATGGTTGAGTCTCGCTCGAGCCTTGCGATACCAGCTGTTCGGCTAGAGAGATTCAAGTAGCAATCGTATACTACCTGCTAAGAGAGGGCCTAGATCACGTGAAATGGCAAGAACGCCCACATAGCTATGTGCACTATTCTGCGATAATAGTTGCATATATAGACTTAGTGGAACACCTGATCATCTGATATACCCCGCCTATGTTGTTTCAGCCAGCACCCCCTTCGCCTCCTCAACTAACTTGCTAATTTGCGAATTCCACAGCTTCTCATTACTTTCTATACACTCCTGTCGGATCTTTTCGATATCTTTGCCCACACCCTCAACTCTCCATTCGTACAAATCACCACTTCTTCTACTGGATTGTACCAACCATTGGGTTCTTTCCAAACGAACTTTGTTGAACACCTTGAAAGCCATTTCGATCCCTGCTTGGCCCTTTTCCCTAACTTTATCGTCGGCTAAAAGTTCCGCCATCACCGCTGCGTCTTCGATACACATACCCGCGCCTGCACCGTGATGCGGGCTGGTAGCGTGGCCTGCGTCACCAAGTACGCAAACGCGACCTTTATTGTAAGCTGGCATTGGGTGATCTCCCAGATCGAAGATCCCCCAACAATCCAAATTGGGTTCTAGGATATCAATGATCTTTTGGACCGTCGGACCGAACGATTTGAAATCGTTGCAAACGTGAGACTTCTCAGAGGGCAGAGTGGTTTTATCGTCCGAAGGCCACGGATCAGAGTTGGTCCAAAAAGCGACGACGTTCATGGTGTCTCCATGATTGACGGGGAATGTCAGAACGTGACCATCTTGGCCCATCTAAAATACATCAGCAAGATCAAGGGATCGTAACTCACGTGCATCTTTGCATTCTGCGCTAGATCCTCGCCAAGAGCTTCGATCGCTTTCTTCATCGGAATCAAACCTCTATACGCGTATTTATGTGTATAACTTGGTTGCGTACCAGGATGTCCTTCACCCAGCATCCATGTCCTAACTCTTGATTTTATTCCATCACATCCAATTACGGCGTCTGCTACTTCTTGACTTCCATCGTGAAATTTCAACTTTAACGGTTTGTCTTCCCCTTCATCCACTATCGTGTCTAGATGCTTTCCAAATTTTGTGTGATCCCCCTTCAACAACTTTACCGTTTCATCCAGGAAATGAGCTCTATGTACAGCATTCGCTCCAAATTCGTTTGTGACGGTGAACAAAAAGGGTTCTTTTCCAACAGGTTCGTCGACATGACCATCAAGCCAATCAAACCAGGTAGTCTTTTTCTCAGGCCATACGTTTCTAGTAGCGACTTTTTCAAACGCATCGTATATTTCTGGGGAGCAAAGCTGCATGGCCCTTGTAGCTGCTGGATTGAAAGCTACTCCCGCGCCGATTTCACCGAATTTCTCAGCTTGTTCGTAGATCGTCACATCCAAATTGCGTCGTTGTAGAGCGATACCGAGACAAACTCCGGATATGCCGCCACCGATGATTGCGATCCTAGGAGGGCTCATCTTGATGAACGTGTGTGATGTGATAGATCTGGATTTGTACGAACGAACATGTATATATACACCTTATTTCTAACTTCGTCATCGATAGACCAAAGCCCGCGCTGAAACAAGTACTAACGTCATCGAATCTCGCTCGTCTCGCAGATCACCTCGGCGTCTTTGATTCTTTGAGTCACGCCGCTTCGTTTCCCATCACACCCATCTGAGCTCGAGCTCACGAGCAATTTTCCTGCATACGTGATGCATGGCTGAGAATGCGATTGATGAACTCGCCCGGAAAGATGTCCTCAGGTTAGTCCTGATGAGGATGAATCAACCTCCACTTTATCCCTTACGACAAACACGTGGCTCGCACGGGCTCGGTAATGCCCGGCGCGCAATGACAACAAAAGACCTCTACAACATTCTTCATCATCACCATCACCATCATCATCAACAACATTGACATCAACAGCGCAACGAGTGAGAGCTTGGTGCCAACATCGGCTACACTGCGACATTTCGCTGGCGAGCAATACACAACTCATCCATATCTGCCAATCCAACATCTCGACTTCCTCGTCCGCTCCACATTCGCCTCTTATCAGAAGATCGCTCAAGATGCCCACTGCATCGCCGTTCTGGCTGTGTCATGAGGTAGGTTGAATGGTATTACTCTTACAATTTGCTTCAGCTCATCCACGCTAACCCAACCACTCACAGTGCGGAGCTCAGATGCGTCCAGTGACGATTGATGGGGTATCTCATTGCGCATCCTGTAACGGCGAATTCATAGAGATTGTGAGTATACTAGACATGGGTAATACTGATGACGTCCTCAGCTCGACGCAGAAGTCAACCCTGATCCGTTCCATGAGCTCCCACCCGCTCCACCTACCCGTCCCAATGAACACCCTTCTTCCCCTCTCCAATACAACCCAAACGCTTTCCAATCCAATGCATTCCAACCGAGTCCCGGCCAAGGAGGTCAATCATTTCTCTCAGGTTTATTCGGCAATATCCTAGGTGCGGCAGCGGACAGCCAAGGAGGCAGCTCAAATAGACCGATCCAGCCACCAGCAAACAGAGCGACTAGTCCAACGACGAATACTGGCGGCTCAGGAAGTAGAGGAAGATCGTTCTCCTTTAATTTCCCCGGCGGAGGCAGAGGCCAAGTCATGTTCGGCTTTGGGGGAGGGATGGGTCCGTTTGGTCCAACGGGTCAAGCACAGCAAGGCGGTCCAATCGATTTTGAGAGGTGAGTCATTAATCTGGGCTTGACTGACCGTCGTAGTATGTTCCCACCAGGATTCGGGAGTCCTCAAAGACAAGGAAGACCTGCCGGAGCTCAAGACGAAGGGGTTCCTATGGAAGTGCCCGAAATGGTGAGTTCTCGCGTACGTACCGACCAGCTGATTGTACTCCAGCTTCGTGCTTTGATGGCAGCGATGGGTGATGAAGGGAATGGCCCTGGCTTATTTTTTGGAGGACCAGGAAGAGGGAATGTGGGAGATTACGCGACGTCTGAACGTGAGCATCGTCACCTCGACTCACAGCTGACACCGTTCCAGAGGGCTTTAACGATATTTTGGAAAGATTGATGCAAGCTGCCGGTCCTCAAGGACCATTACCGGCCTCTGACATCGTCATTGACGGTCTACCAAGATTCAAATTTGACGACGAGAAGAAGCTAGGTGAGTTCATCTTCAAGCTCCCAGCTGACCTCGTACACAGCCCAGAGTACATATAAAGACTGCCCGGTTTGCAAAGATGACTTTGGTATCGGTGACGAAGTGGTCAGAATTCCCTGCGCGTGAGTAGAATATGACCTAGCCCGAGGCTGACGTTTTAGACACATCTTCCACAATGAATGCCTCGTGCCTTGGCTGAAGCAAAACGGATCGTGTCCCGTGTGGTGAGTTTGAAAGGTATACTCGTCTGACTCGCTTTCAGCCGATTCTCGCTAGTCCCCGAAGACGCGGATCGTCGGCCTGCTCAAGCTCAGCCTCAAGGCAACTCGGAACCTCAAGAAGGTGCTCAATCAGCTGTAACAAATATTCTCAATCGATTGTTCGGCCAAGGTGGAGGAGCCACAAGTAACCCAAATTCTCCGACTGAAGATGAACCTCGCAACTTTCCCTTCGGAGCTGCAGACGAAGCAACGGGTTCCGGCGATCGCACAGATGCAACACCTCAAGCTCCGCCACGACCACCCCAACCAACGTCCCCTTCTCCATCGATACCTACATCTGGTCAACCGGCTGTTGAGGACGACCACCCTGTGCTACCTACAGCTATCCCGGATGACTATAGAGCAAGGCATAGAGAGAGAGAGAGACAACGACATCAAGAAGAGCATCAAGAGTGAGTGTTTAGTGAAAGAAGCTGCTAATGTGTGATCAGCATCGACCACTTTGATCTTGATTGATCATTGCAAGGATAAGTTGTATATACCGTGTAAATATCTGAAACTATCACATGCACACACATCACCGATGCGTCACCGTTCAATTACTCGCCTAGGTCCTTCTTCCTGGGTCATCGTCGATTTCTCATTGGTGACAGTGTGAAAAATACACTAACTCTCAGAATCTGATCTCTCGTGTCGTCAACGATAACGACTGAACCAATGAGTTGTAACTAGAACCATCTTCAGACCTGAACGCGCTAGGTAGCATGTCATGTTCTAAATCGGAAGAGGTCCTTGATGTTGTGGAGAATGGGACCGCAATTTTATCGCCATACTGGTTTGAGAACCTGTTGAACGATGTTTGGAAACCACCTGTACTTCAAGACCACCAAATCCTTGCTCGATACTAGGTACAGAGCGTCACCGGAAGGAGACGAGGCGGCCCATGCGCCATTCACCCCTACCAGCAGGCAGATGAAAGGATAGTGATTTAATCATTGGTACCGTCTGACAGAATTTTGAAGGGCGCCAGCTGTTTTGGCCCATCTCGAGGTGTAGGGGCAAATTGACCGGAAGAGTTTGCCTTTTAGAGTCGAAGCGGTGAAATCATCTCATCGATCTGAAGAAGACTCAGGTTCGGATTCGTTATATCGCAAACGTTGATATCTTTTCCTCTCAACGAGCTCTGCCTTTCAAAATTATCACTTCCTCTTCCTTGGCTCTCAAGGCCACTTTCAACGCTCCGAGCAGATGATCCCTACTCTGAGTTTCGATTTGCCTCATCTGGTCGTAACTGATATGTGAACTTGTGTCCCGAATCTATACACTCTTCTCGTCGCTTGACCCAGCTCTTGTATCGATAACCTCCCTTGGTCGAGGGTTGTCTCCCCCATTCGATATCTACAGGGCCATCGGGGATGAGGAGGTTATGGAACGTTCTGCAAGGCTGATAATCGATGACCTATCGGGTAAGCTGTGTCGGGTGTTGTAACCGATAACAACCCCGAACATGGGGTACGATATGGGAGCACGGACGAAGGCTGGGTTGAAGCCACATCTACCACAACTGAATTACGTAAATCAACACGTATGATTGTCGATGAGAGTTCAACATTGCTTCTGTTGGGCATTTCGTCTTACCTTCAATCGTCTAAGAAGCAGGGGCAGATAGTCTGCCGCCGAAAGGACTACGAAAAGTATTCATGTCACCGACAGAAATGGACATCTATGATACTTCTAGGCTCGAGGAAAGTATGAGTTTTTCCGTGCTGAGTTTCAGAACTGGTAAGATGACTGATCGTTATTTGCTCGCAAACGACTATATATGGGATTTGGGTATTTTTGTGTATTTTTTAGTGTACATAGGTACTACTCTACAACGCTTATACGCCAGGACGACCTTAATACCTGTTGTCACAAACCAGAGCTATGTCCAAATCAACACCCCAAACCCTTCTCCCAAGCAAAAAGCATATTCAATTGGAGCCTTGACATCAGAAGCCCGTAGTGCATTGGCAGCGACATCTTGTGAACGCATTCAGCAAGCTGAAGAGGCGACACAGGCGTGATAAATTACGTAAGAAGTAAAGGGTTCATAACCCAACTGTGGGGCAAACGGGACCATACTACACATCTCGATATCGCGAAAATTGACACTCGCGTTTGATCAGATACTTCACATGGAATTTTTGTTTTGGGTGACGCGCGCGTCCAGATAGTTCACTAATCGATGTGTGGCACGTGACTAACCTGAGCATGGGCATTCAGATTCCCACGGTGCTACCTACATGTCAGTATACGCCACTCCCTTTCTCATCCCCAGTTCATGCATTATTATCTTTTCTCCTCTCATTTCTGTCAACTATGGGTATCAGCATACAACAAGAGCATCAGATCTCAATATTTAGAACCTCACACTGGAACTTCACATTGATTGTCGCCATCTGTGCATCGTGGTGCTGTAGATATACAGGTGAGTTGTCTCGACGTGTGTCACTACTGCATTACTGGAAGCTGATTTGTGAATAAGCTCAAATATAGAACAATTTTGGAAGTCATTCAGATTGGGTACCTCATAGATTGAATTGCGGCCAATATGTGAGTTTAAGCTGTCCAGACACGATTTATATCGGTCACTGACACTGACTTGTCGTCTCAGTTGTTCTCTGAGAGTAGCTGTGTTCAGGGGCATAGAAAGGTACTTCTTCGCAGCGCGACTGAAATGTGAGTTCTAAATCTTCCCACCATCTATGTCTGTCACATACTTATCATTCGTCGCTGAACACATGCTGACCTATTGTCGTATCAAACAGTGCTGCAATTCTGATCATCCAAACCTCTCACAGCTCACCTTCTTGTTCGCTGGAACATCCAACCAACCATCACTCTGACTTTTGTTCTAGTCGACCTCTTCCAAAAGATAACTTTCAGAAGAGAACATTCCATTTGACAACGGAATCAGATCACACGCCAACATACACAGTACGAGCCAGAAGGTAACTTTCTGTTGTATCGTAGAAATTCACGTTTTTATCCAACTGCAACAGATCAGCATTACTCTCCGACTATACGGAATCAGATCACGTTCCAGTTACACAATATACGATATCTGTACAGCTCCACATCACCTCTATACTTCCCTGTACATCCACAACGCCATTGACATCTACAAGTGCTACGGCACCCCAGCCTGGTGCAATAGTCCATCAGACTTTCCACTTCAAATCAGATTATTCCAAGCCAATGACTTCTGGTCCATACCGACAGCTATACAATTCGCCATGCCCGCTCCTATCAGCGAATTGATGCCAAAACAGCAGTCCCGTCTACGATCTGTATTAGACAATCCAGATCCAATCGAAGCCACTGATTTTTTCAAGGAGGTGGAACAGATGCGGAACAAAGCTGCTGATTGGACATCTATATCTGACAAGACTTTCCGTCAATATATCTCCTTCTCCGATGACTTCGACGGATTCTATGATCTAGTGTGGCGTAAACAATTTCCGGACGCTCCAATCGATCCATGGACCATGGACGACAGTCAAGCTATGGCCGATATTATTTGTGGATTCCTTCTCTTCCGTCTCAGAAATACACTCGGACGACATAAATCCGGACAAGTCCGCAGCACCACGCTAGAGGCATGGTCCAAAAATATGCTGTATCTAGCGGCTTACAATCTGATTGGTCGCGGTACTCTCGCGACCGCTCGGGATTATTCCGTTATGACTGGAAAATTACCGGACAAATCAGATAGTCTCTGGTCGCTAGTCAGAAATTGGTGTTCCGCTGCTTCAGCAGCCCTTTGTCTGCCACACGCATCACCAGAATACGAATTTTTCGGACTTCCCGAAGCTGTGCTCATCATCCGGCGAATTGAACAGATCGTAGTCCAGACGCCACGTAGGGTCCATTCATTGATTCAGACCAAAGCAGCGGTCCAATTACTTCTGACATTGGGTATCCGTCCGTCCTCCCTTGGTCGACCTTCTGCTACAACTTCGGTTAACGCCAAAATGTATTTGGAGGAAAACAATGTCAGCTTTATTCAGATCGCTCCCGGAGTATACGAGACCAAGGTCAATTTCCGGTGGTTGAAAGGATTTAGCCAACAAAAACATGGCATAGCCAACTTTGCTCCAGTCTTACCTCCAGTCAGCAAAGTACAAAATCTCCAATTGGAATTCGCATCTACTATAATTCCAATACTGATCCATCGACAAAAGCTCTGCTGTCAGACGGAAGATGGAGAACATATTTTCTCCGACATCGACGAGTTTCTGTCATCTGATTCGCGGCATTTCTACGTTACGGAGAAATCGGAAGACTCTATTTTCCGCCAAGTTACAACATCTGGAGAGCTATCAGCAACACCCTCAAGTGCCGGAGATATTCAGCGAAGGCTCAAAGAAGTGGCGGTGGAAATAAGACTGCCGAATTGCAAGGCATACCATTTCCGTAGGAATGTTGGAGACATTGCCAGGATCATCAGCGGCAGAGAAGGTCAGGCTTCAGCGCTCAACCATTTTGGTAGAGACCACGATGTCGGTCGGACTGTCTATTCTCATGGCGTAGAAGATAGCATTCTGCCAAGAGTGGTATTAGAAGAGTTCAAAGACTCTGACGGTGAAGCCATCAAGAAACTGGAAGCTAGTCGACATCATCTTAGATCTCTGGACGGAAGAGCCGTCCAAGCCATGCTACGTTTGTGGCGAGAGGGAATGCTACAAGTTGGAGATATCATAGATCCACCAGAAGAAGATGAAATCCAAGAAGAATTATATAGAGAACCAGAGTACAGCGAGATGGCTAAGGCGATAGAAATACTCGAGGAAGCTGGTGAAGATCAGAATAATTCAGAAGATTACATACAGCTACAGAAACGGAACAGATACCTTCGCCGTCGTGCTAGAAAGCGCGTCGTAAAGCGGAAAGAAGGTGCTGTTGTTCGATCTGAAGGGAGTGGATCAAGAGCTGTACACGGTACCCAGCTGGAGTACAAGTCTGCGAAGACAGCTTTGGACCACCTACGATCCAGCATCCCTTATGTTCTGAGCCATCCAATCGGTTCCGATCCTTCCGGCGATTTCGACAGATTCTGGGAGACTGCGTTACGGATTACTCCACAAGCTCCAGGTGACGAAGCTCCATATATGATCCATTTGGAAGACGAAGGGCTGTGTCTAGAAACAGAAGGTCACGTGGATTACGATCCCGACGACTTGGAAATGCCAGAGGAACAGATAACCAGAATAGTAGAATCAGTCAATTTCCGAAAAAAAAAAGAAAGTGCTCCTGAAATAGTCCTCAGAGTGCAAGCTGAAAATGCTGCTGGTAATGGCACACGGAAAAGGAAACATACGGAAGAGACAATC
Organism: Kwoniella shivajii; assembly: GCF_035658355.1. Taxonomy (NCBI): domain Eukaryota; kingdom Fungi; phylum Basidiomycota; class Tremellomycetes; order Tremellales; family Cryptococcaceae; genus Kwoniella; species Kwoniella shivajii. The sequence continues at coordinate 766,814 of NC_085914.1, forward strand.
GCTGGTTCACTTGGCTCATCTTCCAGGAAAAAGTCAGCTGTTCATCGAGCTAATGCACCGTCTGCTAAACAGCAGCTCGGACTTAGTGGAAACCTCAAGGAAAATGAGGTGGATGAGGATGGAAACAGAATAGACGGAAATGATCCTGTGGTCCAGAATAAGCTGTTGGGACAAGAAGCGGATAATTTTCTGTCGGATTTGGAAATTTTCGATGACAGCAGCGAAGCCAAGGAACCCTCAGATATACACATTGTCAGATACCGCGCCGAGTACATGCGGAGGAATTTCAGACTCTTACAGCTTCGTGATCTAAATGAAGTCGAAGATCCGCTTGCCAATTTCGTCACTACGAATGGATGGTGCCCATTCTGTGTTCCTGGTGAGCTAGGAATGATCCGTTTCATCCGAAACAAAGCTGGCCGAATCTCTCACAACGGCGTTGGCACCGGTATCCTCCATTCTGGGGACACCGGAAAATTAGAAAGGATGAAACTGATACATCAGCATCTACCCCGTATGCATCCGGAAATATGGCTGAATATGTCTGAGCTTGGCCTTCAATCCGTCAAGAGCGACGGATCTATCAAAGATCACGATCCGGCAGACTTCGATCAAATGGCGCAACTACTTGCCGATGCTTACACCTTAGAGCTGCCAGAAGAGCCAATGGTCGAAGACAGCCAACTGACGGAGGTTTTGTGGATGAGAAATCAGTGGATGGATAGGTGGGCCAAATAGATGGCGATGGAGCATCGTGTTTCTGAGGCAAATGATGATCATGGCTTCTGGTGGACTGTAGAGTCCTCTGATAGTAACTTCGCTATGTAACATGTACAAAAAGAAATCCATTTTCCGGTAAAACATCATTTCGGTTTTCTGTAGGTATCCCTAAACACTTGATCTGTTGTATTTACTTTTCGTTGCCATGCCAAAGCCGAACACATCAGCGCTCACGTATGAGACGCGGTTTGAGCATTTTCCCCACGGGAGTAACCGGAGCTTGGTCTGACATTGGTTTGGAATAATTACTTGATGAAGTCATAACACATAGCTCATCACATATACACAAATTGTATATGATTCCAACATCTAAATATACATACATTCAATCAATCGATCAAATCAATCTTGGCAGGCAAATTCATTCGTGATTTTTGCTTCTTCATCGATGAAAATATGAATCGTTAGCGAAAAGAATTGACAATTTCAAATTCCGATTTTGATTCCCCTTCTATTTTGATGACTATCGGTGGTTCTCTTGGCGATGCGTTGATAAGGCGAGGTGGTCATTCCTCTTTTCCCTCGATGAGGATAAGCTAATGGAAAACGAACTTCTCACCATTTTTCTCATCGCGTGATGAAGATAATAATGCTCAAGCCAATACCGATGGACGTTTTTAGTGACGCTTACCGCTGCCGCTGTTCTCCTGTGATACAGACTGACAGGCTTATCATCTCGCTACTAAAGAAATTGCCAAACCCAATCGCTTTCGAGATGACACACATGAGAATACAACTACTCAAAGGGATCAGGTGGGGTATTTTGAACGAAGTTTTTGATGGAAAGAATCACGCTATGATATTGGAGCAAAAATGTGTGTTCGTGTTTGTCTCAGGCGAACTCGTTTCTACTCGGTCGAGAGGGTAAAGGTGAAGGACGAGAGAACAATAAACACTTCAGGATGTGGTGTGAGCCGACCAGACTTAATCAAATAAGGGGATCTTTCCATTCGACGCGTGTTTCCAGGTCATCAAAGAAGAACAAAAAGAGAGTAAATAAAACGAACTTTGCGTTGAGAGTATCATATATACTCAGCTCAGTTCGACCTCTAAATTTACTTTCCCCATCAAATTCTTATTTTGATACAATTTTCCTTTCCTCTTCCATACAAAACACCTTGTTCCATATTTCCATATCAATCTTCGTCTGATAAATCATTCCACAATGACTTCAGTCACGCCCTGGATCCGAAAAAATCCTCCAAAAGGCAATGCGTATCCGAACGAAACTATGCGCCGTCAAACATGGTTCCAGAGTCAATTAGCTCGTCCATTCTCGGAGACAGCTCACCCAGGTGGAGATATCGTCGGCGGTAAGTGGTTCTTCATCCTATGTACTGTATTACGCCCACTGACGAGATCTTTCATGATTTTTTAGATATGGAAGGAATAGAGATTGTCCCAGAAGATAAAACAGCAGCTGCAAATCAGCCGACACGTCATTCCACTTCTAGGTGAGATCATTTCTAATCGCTAATAGATATACACATATGTCTGGCTCATATTGACTTTCTCTCTCAGTTTTGCTGGTGTCAAAGGAAATGGAGAGCCCATCATCTATGTACACATAGATCCACCTAGCGGATGGAAGGTCGGCAGTTGGGATCCAACGTGTAAGCCTATCGTTTGTGCTTGGACCATTCGAATGTGATATCGCTGATGGACTCTATAGTCAACGGAATGACTCCACAAGTCTACCATGATGGTAAGTTATCCAACGGATATTTTGATCACCAGTAGGAGCTCTGACTGTGCACTTCGTACAGGCAAATACTCGCGAGCCACTATGGACGAAACGGCCATCTATTTGGATACAGCCCTCTCAATCCAGAGGCGTGGAAGATTATGGGGCGCTGCCGAAGATCTAAAGGTGAGTAAGCGCCTCGATGCTAGATTGGTAATGTTATCCTTCTTGTGTTCTCCCTGTTTGAGCGATGTGTTGCTTTCCTTTACTCTCTGTTGCTTTTTTCTTTGCTTGTTGGATTATCCACTTCCTTCCGCCATCTGCACGTCAGTCTGTCCTACTGCTTTTGATTCCACTTGATTGCAACCTCCGTCAGCTGGACTACTTTCCAAAGTCGAAGTGTCGACTTGTTTATATATTTTTATCATGCCGAATATGACCGTCCCTTGTTGCTGTCTTTTTCTCAAGAATTGTTCATTGCTACGATGCAGACGCTGATGATCTTCTCAGAGATTCCAAATCGTTGGTCCCGCCGCTAGCAAAGTCCAGGACTTGGCGGCATCTGAATATCTCCACAACCTGCTCGGTCTGACACCCGGAAGAGCTTCTCCAGGACTCCAAAACTCCATCAATTACGTCTCTGGTGGAAGGATTCTGATCCAGGAACCGCCAACTGTGCTAGTAAGGTATGGCGGTCGAATATTCCGCGTAACCAGAAAACCGGATGGTAGCTATACAAAAACTCTGTATGGTATCACCGGACACGGTGCCGTGAGTCTATCTTCCTCCAACCGATGACATTATCAGGTGACTAACTGCTTTTGTAACCTCTCTTTACAGATGTCCGATGCTATCGCTACAGCAGCTTTAGGTAAATTGGAGGACCATTTCCGTGCAGATTGTCAATCTGGTGTCTATAAGTGGATTCCATCGGATCCAAAGTGAGTATTTTCATATCACACTCCGAATCATGAGTGTTTAGAGTAGAAGTTGATGATTCGTCATTTCTCTGCTAGCGATCTGTCAGCACAGTGGAACTCCGAAATGGGTACACCAGCTCCAACTCCCGGACGTCGTGGCCAATATGAGCGTCCTGCCGATATCGGATCACCCATGATCCTTGTCGGAAAGACGCTCGCCGAAGCCAATCCTCCGATCCACAAATACTCAGCAGCTATACTGTCTATCACGCCATTCAAACGCGCTGGCCGCAACGATATCATCCGAGACCTTGAGGATGCTGGATATGAAGTAGCTTTCGGAATTCGGAACAGGCTGTATACCATGCTGTATCTGAAAGACGAAAATCTGATAGCCGCAGCCATCGACCATCGTGAGTCCTTTCATTTGTTTATCCATGAGACCAGTCACTAACAGTGCCAACCCAGTGCATCAAGCAGTCCAAAATCCCGACTCATCCGTTGCCACACTCTATACCCATCACCAGAATGTAGCCTTCTTCTCTGGTTCCATTGACAGAGGTCAGATCAACATTCATGGAGATATAACCCGATCTGTTCTGTTCAGGATTCTGTCGGCTAAACACGGAAATCTATTGGAAGGTAAAGCCGATCTCCCTCGCCATTTCAAGCTCCGACTCAAGTCCAAGGTCACCAGACTCAATGCTACTTTCCATCCGCCAAAGCTAGAACCCGTTCCAGACCTCACTAAAATCTCCAATTGGGGTGGTCCGTTCGGCGGCATCACCCTCGATAGCTCCGCCAGTCCACTTAGTCACCTCCGTATAGGTCAACAGCCTATCGGGTTAGCCAAGCTCCAACATAAAGTGGAACAGAGGATTCATTGTCTGAAAGCTCAAGCGGATATTCTTGTGGCCGGAATCAAGCGAAAATCTACCCCAAAGTATACTACAGCTGATGGAGGTAGACCTTGGGTAATTTGGCCGCATTCACCATTAGATACAGGACCTGTTACTGGAATGCCATCATATATGGAAGGTACGACAGAGTTTCAGTGGTTGTCCGAAAAACGCTCAGCATTCCGACAACCTACGGAGAACATGGATAAATCCACAAGTCAATCTGCGATCATATCTGCTCCAATCACCGCTAATCTGAAGACACTGACCGCTGTTCCGGCCATCACCTCCACGATCCTCATTCCACCTGATACTGGCTCAAACGTCACCGGAATTCCATGGGAGTTCATTACCTCTGCGAAAGGTGTTCTGCCCAGAACATATGTTCCACGCGTACAAGATTGGCTCCGTTATGCTCACGATCGGAAGGTCGTACCCGGAACAAGGTCGCATCCGTCTTGGACACCAAAGGATCTGGTTGGGAGTTCCCCAGATATAGATGGATACCGAGTAAGTTGGAGTAATATTAATGGAGGTTACAGCGTTTTCGGAAAAGGCAATACCCGAGGCGGAAGAAAGATGTACTTCAGATTAGAGAACCATCTAATTCTCTTCGCATGCCACAATGACGTTATCGTAAGTGATACATTCCTGTAACGAACTTCTGTGCTGATTTTTGACCTATCCTGTTTCGTACACAGAGATCTTGGCTCATCAATAGATTCCAACAAGCAGTGACAGATCCTGAATGGATCATTTTCGTGAGTAAGCTGATAATCTATCATCGCTGATAGGTAATCGCATAGAGACCAGACATACAGCGTGTGCTGTCGAATCTGCTCACAGTCGATCAGCGAGTCCGATCTGGCTACCGTCCAGTATCAGCTCCAGCTCCAGAATCAGCTCCAGCTCCAGAATCAGCATCAGCTCCAGTATCAGCTCCAGCTCCAGAATCAGCATCAGCTCCAGATTCAGCTCCGGCTGCAGATTCAGCTCCAGATGCATCAGCTCCAGATCCAGCTCCCACTGCAGATCCAGCTCCAGATCCAGCTCCGGCATCAGCTCCGGCATCAGAATCAGCAGCAGATTCAGCTCCAGATTCAGCTCCAGCTCCAGATTCAGCTCCAGCTCCAGAATCAGCAGCAACAGCTCTCCAGGTCGCCTCAGCATCAGGCCCAGCTCAACCTACCTCGTCCGATCGAAAGAATGCAGCTTCGACATCCAACCCTGTTCTGCATCCTCACCAGATACCTCTGCCTGAATCGGAAAACTCCAGCACCATCAGCAGTGGATATGAAGATAGCAACTACTATTCTGAGTATGACTCTGAGTTAGAGCAAATGATAGAAGTGCATCATGTAAGCCCTTGACCTCTTGTGACAAAAATGTAATCTCAAACTGACGTTGTCTTCAAACTCCTTCCTTCCGCTACCAATACTTTTCATTGACTTAATGAAAACTATGAATGATTTAAAAACCTACCGCTACTCACACAGAGAGCTGTAGCTGAGCAGCAAGGTATCATTCAGAGTTATCTGTTCGATAGATACGGTGTAGATCCGGCTATTATCAGAAAATTAAAAGGCAAATCCAAAGCCGACCAAGTCTAAACGGACATAGAGCTGTTTTCGCGGATTCCAAAAAGATTATGGAGTAGACGTTGAATCGATGTGGATCGTATCAGAAATTATTGAAGGTAGAATTGTACAGATCAGAAAAGTAATGGTCGGAGAGTAGAAATGATTGCACACCAGAAATTCATAGGTTCTAGAAGAGGTTTCAGAAAGTCCGTAGCGTGTATATATATAAATGCAAATTTTATGCCATAACATATATGATCTACGGTCATTATTGTGGATTCACAATCGCACAGTGATCTTTTCTAGATACCATTCGCTATATATGGGAATGCATTTTCGATAATGAAAACCTAATAATAACATCGACGACCGATCCAGATAACCACATACCAGATACATCTTAATCGCGGTTGCGAAGGTGCAAAGTCATAGGGTGTTGTTGATCGCGCAATGCTTTAACATTCATGGTACATCATATCTCGTTCTCATGAGTATCGGACAAGATGTGCAAAAAATGAAGACAGTGAACATTGCTCGGAGTTCAGCTTATGTCCGTTTAGGGGGAGATTACATCAACTTGACTCTACCTTCACTTTCTTCCATATTTACCAGAAAGGTATCAACAGCAACTCTTTCGAAAACAATCATTCCATGTTCAGAGCGATCTCCTTAGCAGCAATTCGTTGTCACCAGCAAGCTGACTTATTGTCCACCTTGTCTCACCAGCGGCAGCTCCCCTGATCAGCTCACTATCGTCAGCAGCATATCCAATTACCAGCTGTCCAGATCAGCAATTTACTCTCGTTGGCAATCTACTCTCACTAGCACTCTACCGCCATCCACCATCACCAGCCACCCATCTATATCATGGCTTTACCTTTCCAATTGGACCCCGAAGAGGGGCTTCAAGCCTGGACGATGACAGATCCCTTTTCCACCCGTACCACAGCCCCAGCAAGAAGTCTTGCAGAAATCAGAAAGAACCATTCCGACGCAGATGTGATCCGAAAGAGGTCAGCCTATCGACAGCGAGTGTGCATCTTGTCTGCACAGTTCAGATTGAGGATCTACAAGCAGTTTGTCACGTGCAAAAAAGCTATGGAAGAGAGCACTGGCGAGAAGATAGATGTCAGCACGGTGGAAGGGCTGTCACATATCTGTCAACAACTTCTCTGGGAGATAGTGGAGAGATCTAAGCGGAATAAGAGAGATTCTAATGGTAACATCGTGACCAGATATATGGGTACTCAGACACTGAGCATATACAGATGGGGTATCCAACTCGTGAGTGATCATCACCTTTTCCATGTACCATTCTACGCTTCAACTCCGATATCGTCATTTTCCGGTTATGAAAACGTCTTTCATGCCAACATCTCACCGCATTTTCATCCAACATACCTTGCCGATTCTGACACAGGCTGACTGGTTCTGTTGATACACTAGATCATGGATCGAGAGTGGAAAACATCATCCAGTTCCTCAAGATCTAATCGGGATTTTAATGCTTTCTGGGAAAGGATCCATACTGTGAGTGACTATATACATACAATCTCTTTCAAAACACAGTGGCGTTTCTTATCTGTCAGCTTATTTTGTTTTGTTATCTTGGTTCAGTATGTTGCTGAGCTCGTGGATGAATTTAGCCTCAGCAACGTCCGAAAGCACAAGTTGGCCCTCTACAGTCAAGACGTTGCTGTAATGGTCATGCAAGTCCTGGACAGCCCTGCTGATTCGGACGTCGCGATCCACTTCGCTGTCTATCTTCTGATGATCCTGCACACGGCCGCTAGACCTTCCACACTACTCACCGGCAAAGGCAACAACTTTGCCTATCGGTGGTCTGATCTCACCTTTGTTCCGAGACGAAACTCCAGCAAGGTTGTTCTCGGATTCGATGTTATCATCCGATATCGGAACTTCAAAGGATATGGATTCAACGCATCCGTCGACATCGCTAAAAATCTGACACTGTACATCCGTACCATCCGGTCTTCAGATAACATAGTCTTCGATCTGGGATCCATGCTCATCGCACATGGCTTGCGCCAAGGCGTATTCGGAACAGACACCACCGTCGCCGATCTATTCTGCCTTGACAAAGCCAAATTCCAGGCAGAACCCAAAATTTTGGAACATCCCGTCTTCTACGCTTCCTCCAGCCGTGGCTTTGGTCTGGATAGGACAACACCTTGGAAAGGTGAAGCGGCCGGTATCAAATTCCGAGAAGTAGCTCGTCAGTGCGGATTCTATAGTGAGTATGTCCCATGCCCTTCAGGTAGCTCGGCCTCTGTTTATTGACTTGTTTTTTTTTTCTTTTTTTTTTTCTTTTTTAGAATCGACAGCCACCGAAGACGAGATCATTGGAGCGTCCTCTATCAGAAGAGGTACAGCAACTAGACTTGTCCAAGCATTCGGACTCACGACAGCTCGGCTTATTCTGGCACACAACCCAGGTTCTACTGTGTTAGAGAAAAATTATGATCTATCAATAGAACAAACAGATCTCGTTTCCGGAGTCATGGGGGAGGAGGAGGAGGAGGCTATCAGCGTGAATGTAAGGCCGAAGATGTACGAGATCAGGTGAGTTTATCAACATCACTCAGTCGTTCGCTCGATGTTCAACCCCCATCTGACCTGTTTGCAGAAATCCACAACCCCATGATCCACTTACGCTTGCAGAGGCGACCGCCAAGGTGTCCACGTCTCCGACTTCTCACTCACGGCCTCGGAGTCTTAACAGAATGTGCACTACAAGGCTCTGATTTATGGATGCAACATGATCTGGTAAGTGGACTGTTTCGGTTCTTCATTGCAGAGCAGCTTACGGCGTCGTCGCATGGCAGTATAAACAAATCGCCGGCATTTCCAGCTCTCAGGTCTGGGAAATGCTGACAAAGACTAAAAGAGTTATCAAACAGAGGGTCAGATCCATTCACGGTCTTCAAGGCAGACAAGCCTCGGCGAATGAAGCCGCCCGTCGGGCCTCTCGTAAGTGTCAATGTCTCTCTCGCACCTTTGGCGATCCGCGTCCAGAATATCTCGTTCCCGCAAATCTTTCTCCTATACTCCTCACCATCTATAAAAGCATCAGGCATTGACGATGAGATCCGTAGTAAATGTGGAAGATACGATCCAAAATCCGACAGATTACAACTTGGCACTCAAGTCGCTTTCCGATAAAGCGTTGCAGAGCTTTTGTGCAGATTGTGCGGACGATCTGGTCAACTTGCCACCTTTGAATGATACGGCCGCTGCTGAACCAGAATTTCTCTACGTGGACAGCTCAATATCTAACGGAGACATCAGTGAGTGTCCTAATAAGCGCGACCATCGCCCCTCACCCGATGTAAAGCTGACTCTGGAAATGTTCAGGCGATAATCAAGACCCAGAGACTGCTGAAGGATCCGCTGAGAAAGATGTTGCTGCACCCGCAGCTGGCGCTGGAAACAAACCGGATGGAGAAGACAATGAAGAAGCTGTCCCATCATTGGACAAGGGCATCAGACCAGGTGAGTCGGCTCCTCTATCGGGGGATTGGTACAACCGCTGATGACTGTACGTTGTTTTTTTCAAGTTTTGGAAAGGGTTACTTCTGCCTTTGAAGCGACCAGAGATCTAAAGTTCAAGTGGCTCACGTAAGTATCAAAAGGCAGTTACTGGCTATAGAAAGCTTCGCTGACTGATGTTTTCACAGGTATCTATCGGATCTGAAAGGGACGTCGGAGGAACAGCGTACAACCCAAAGTTGTCGCAGATGCCTTGAAGAGCCGCATACTTCGTACGAACTTCTCCAGATAGAGTACAATCCATCCCAATTGCGGAAACATCTACAGCGGACCCACACGCCATACCATGAGACGTCCACATGGTTACGTTGAAGCTGTCATGACACTGACAACAAATGAATTGCCCATATGGAGGCTGCATTGCTTTGTGAGTAGCTCATCGTCTCCCGTATAGCTCACGCGACACAGAATCCGTCAGAGCGATCGTTGACGGACTCATTACAGGCTGAGCGATGAGAGCAAGCTCAGAAATCATATTACTGGCAGACATGAATATGCTGCAAAATGTGGCATTCCATTAACCATCTTCCGTAATATACTCTATGGAGAGAAGTTCAACCCATCCGCAGAGACCAGACGTCGGGCTGCTCCGGAGATCCGACGGTTCTATCCATGGACATTGCCAGTTATACAAGAACGTCTGGACAGACAGTATTACAGAAAATTCAAATTCAATCTATCCATCAAGTACAAGCTTGTCAGGGACAGAGAGAGGTTGGACTCGATGATAGAAACTGACCATCAGCAATTGAGGAATATCGGAAAGCAACTAGCGTGAGTCTGATTCAACTTCTATATTGTCCAGTTAATGGTACATTCGCGCTCACAATACCCCTCAGCCAAGGTTTGTTCAGCCTGTCCTAGCCATTGCCTACTAGATTCAGCAGCTCAATTTACCAGTTCAGACTTTCGTGTATCAGATTTTAGATTCAGAGTTGTATATCCGCATGTCTTTTGGCAATATGTCATTGCCATTGTTGTCGATTATAAATCAATTCACGCATCATGTCTCATGTGCGTCGTCCCGTGGCATCAAGCTTTTAGAGTTATTGCCAGTCAACAACCGGATCAGCTTATCGGACCCATCATTGAAAAGTCGATTGAAGATTTGACTGATGGATGTCACAGAATTTAATCGATTTCACGAATTTATTTACCTTACATCATATCCTGCACTCGTCAGAGACACGAGATGCATGATATATATAAGGGTCAAACTATACAGAAGACTCCCCATTTCATCGATGTTTGATTAGGGACAGATGAAGGGATAGAAAAACGATGAAAACGATACAGATACAGCACTCTACTTGACATGGAATTGGATGAAGTGGTCTTAGCTAATTCGATCTGATCATCTCCATTCACACTTCCACTGTACAATTCCATCAGCGTTATTGTCCGATTCTGGGTTGTTGCCAGCATGTTGCAGCAGGGACAAACTCGGAGGAAACGCCGTGTTCATCAGCGTGAACGGATCGTGCACCAGGTTCGCTAAACTGATCAGCATTTCAATGTTCGATCAGTTGAACAGATTGATGCTTAATCAGCTGATCAGAGTCTCGAGCGTCAGATCCCAACCTAACGACGCATGCCAGTGTCTCCAGCGGATAACTGTCATGGAAAGTAGAGATTTGTTCAGACCAAGTCACTGATTCGCAGTGGTCAGCCAGACTTGGGTGTTGGAAAGTTGATCGCAAAAGCTGTTTAACAGAATAGAGACCGTGATACTCACATCTCTTCAAAGAGTGTTTCCGCCATCCTTCGTTCTTCGGCGTTTCTGGCATTATCTAGTAGCTGTTCACATTGTAGCACTAACAGAACGACGTCTTTGGCGCCCTTGAGAATTTGGGTGGTAGAATTCCTCAGCATGCCGAGAATGTTCGCTGCATCGATGAGGGAGTCCACTTGTGCTGAAGTGACATATGAAGGGGCATACCAGCTAGATATACCACGAAATTCTCGGACTTTTTCCAGATATATTTTCCGCTGTATTTCTGCTGTATTATTTCCAGTCTGTTCCTGCTGAACGCATTATCAGCTCATGTCATGTCAGCATTCTCTCGTTTATTCTTCTTGTCCTCTTGCTCGATCATGGAAAGGCTTCGAGTACAACTATTTGGGTAAAACTTATCATTCACTCCTTTTCCATTATCACTGCTGTCAGCATCAGTACCATCGTCTTGGCCTTCATCGATAATCGCAGATAAACCTTTTTTTTGAATTCTGAATCAGTCTATTTGAGATATTAGTCAGTCATCTTGCTTAAGCTTTGGACTTAGTGCTCCCTTCAGAAATGACAAAAGTGAAGAAAAAATTACCTTATCCGTCGTACAGTCATTGCCATACTGTACGTATATGACTCGTCAGCGATTGCCAAGTAACGGACGAAGGAGTAGTGATACAAAAGATTAGAGAGCATGTAAAGATGTATGAGCGAGCTCACTGTGGGACTATCTACAACGTATTTTTTGACTCTGTTTCATACGGGTCATTTGGTTGTTTGTTACTGACAAAAATTACTATCACCAGGCATGCGGCCATCCATAAGAATGTCGAATTATGAGTGATATAGAAGAGGAGAAGAAAAAGGCAGTGCTGATAGTGAATGGTCAATCAAAATTGACTACGAGGATATGATATTGTATAGAAAAGCGAAAAGGTAGTTTATGCTTAATTCAAGAAGTTCCTGGGTATTTCCTGGGTATCTGTTGCTGGTCAATGGTAGAGAAGATGGAGGCGGACAATCAGTAGGTTGAGCGACGAGTTTCCCGGATCAAACGACGAATTTTAACGAATATGTCAGATCCACACATTTTCCTGGATCGAACATCATGTATGCTATCTGACATGCCGAATTGATGACGTTCCAGGTTCCGCACTCCGTAACTCAATCCCAAACGATATGGAAGCAGAGTTTGATCCTGTGATGCCATACAACGTTATATGATTAGTGTTAGCATCTACCCGGAAATAGGGTACTCTGAAAGAATACAAGTGGATGGGTCCAGCGAGACTATGGCGAAAGAACGAGAAGCAAAGAGAGTGACACGAACGAATAATTGAGGCATCCATACCTGTAAAATTGATGAACCACAACTCATGGGTGCAACGGTCATCATTAATGCTAGAAGAAAATAAATATATCCTTGAGCTGTGCTATTGAAAAGTTCTCCGTGCATCATGATCGGATCAGGCGTTCGCCTCAACACGATGACTGGATATCAAATGATAGTCAACTTGATACATTCAGCAGTAAAGGCTTTCTCCCTCGTATGAATCTCCACTTTTCAATATCCGATGGTACTCGAAACATCCGCTCCAAAAACACGCACTCACACACGTCTAGACTTCGTGATTTCGCAATGATCGATACACTGATTTACGAAACTATCGATCTAGACTCTGTTGACAAAGCAAACGAAAAGTCGTGTTTCCAATGAGGTGAAAGCGAATCATGTCGTGTCTTTGAATAACTTGGGACCGTCGAGCAATGTCGCTGCTATGTCTGTACGTATCATCTATTATTTAACGATGTTATACGTTTCTCATCATCAAATTCATCATATCGTGCCCTTTTGCAAGTACCCTGCTAAAATGTCCTCAATTCAAGGTGGTCATGTCCAGCAAAATAACACAACTCCTTTACCGCCATCTGATCATCCACGTGAATCTGTGCAGCCTTGTCAATGTCTGCATACCAAAGGTCAAGCCAAGGAATCCAACCCATTGGTTGAGACCGCTTGGCGTCGACTTGAAATGGCTGACCATCTAAACTACGATCCATTGAAGGTCATCAGCTTTGGTGCGTTCGATCTCTTCCTCGATTGACCCTCGTATCGTCTCGGCTAACTCTTTCTTTCTCGTCTCTAATTAGATGCCGAGTTTCACTTAGAAGTGTCTCCTCAAGGCGGTCCAGCTATGAGTCGTGTTTCAGAGTGAGCTTCGCATCGCAACGTGCTTGTTCCAACAGAGCTAACTTACTACTTCTCATTCAGGTTTACTCTTGCGAACGGATATGGCCAAATTGTCGCTCAGTACTTCGTGCTGCCGGCAAATGGTTGGCGTTATATGCGGAAACAGGTATCCAGTAAGCTGATTATCCATTTTCTCGGATGTCATACACACTTGCACGTTCAATCTACCAATTGTGACCTCTATCGTTCTTATTCCCTCGCTGATGGTAACTCACCAGTACCCTCCAACTCTCGCAAGATGTTCTTCCGGAACGGTGCGTGTCACTTGCAATTGAAGATGCTCTTATCAACTGATATTCTCGTCGCACAGTAACGGTCGAGATCATTAGCTTTGAAACGGCGCAGCAAATTATTTCTATGGTCCTGGAAAAATGTTCGTATCTGATTTTATGGGGAACAGCGGATCTTCTAGTGAGTTTTGTTAAAAATACTGCCTTTTCAATGAAAATCAGTTGCTGATAACTGAAATGCTCTTGTTTCAAGGGACTTGATCTGGCAAACTTACTGGATACCTATCGATCTAAAATAATCGATCTTCCAGAAGAACCACACTTCCGAGCTACGTTACATCTACCTGTCATAGGACCAGCGCCGAGTCTAGCCAAATCCATGTTGTACATATACGGTGCTCTCATCCAAGAGCCCGAAATCGTCCGATGTCGAACCGTCGATGGAGTTTTTAAGCGGTATCATCTAGTCGATGGATCCATGGTAGATGATGATATTCCACTTCGAGGCCATTCTTCGGTAAGTGAATGAAGGAGTCGGGTTTGACAAATAACATCGTCCAATGCTGATTGCCGTTGTCAATGATCCCAGGCGTCGGACTGCCTGGGGCAGATGGCCCTTGCTATCCCAGTGCTCTCTGATATCATCAATAGCCGCACGTCCACAGGACTCTCGCCTTTGCTATCAGCTTCTACCTCTAGCTCTCAGCCATTAGACCATGATATTATTGACGCTGAATCCATCTATTTTGATGCTCTCGAGCAGACTCATCAATGCGCGTATCCGCCAGCCAAAAAATACCCGCAAATCGCCATGCCAGATTGTCGGCGACAAAACATTGCTATTGTCGGTGGGATCAGATGGGAAGACATCAGCGCTCTTGTGGATCAGATACATCTTCTGATACCTGAAGCTCGTCCAAATCAGGTGATCCATAGTCGACTTATGGCAAGAATCTACTTTGAAGGAGACCGTATGCTAGATCTTGTGGCAGAATCACGTGAGTAGCCGGTATTATCCCATATCATTTTGTGGTCAAAGACGCACTGAACAGCCATCAATAGTTACCTTGGAGCTCAGTAACTTGGACTCTGACTTGTGCCGATTAATCGACCGTGGGGCCGCCTTATTCCTTTCCAATGGGTATCTACCGAACCCTGCGGAACTCCATCTTTTCGTTGAAGCTTGCCGACAACGAGGTGATGTGCTGAAACAACAATACATGTCCAAGAACACACCTCTACTCCGTATTGGTATGGCTCTTGGTTTCCGACAACGACGTCCGCCAATCCGTCCCCTCCACTCACGCTCTCCTCGCCAAGACCTCCACTATCTTGCTTTGCAAGAGCAAGACTGGAATACCCCTTGGAGCAGCAGAGACACAGTCTCACTGGATCATATCCAGGTATCAATCCAAAGGCTAGTGAAACAAAGCCGATCTATGGCTACTGGTCCACGGATCTGGTTGAGTAGACTCCGAGCGTGGAATCCTTTGGGTGAATCTGATAAATCCGCTTTGAATGACGCTCGAGACGGAGATTCGGCGTGGGTATGGTACGGCAAATGCCGGCAAGATTGGATTGATGCTCCCGGAGTACAGGTAAAAAAGGGCCAATTGATATGCGCCCAGCCCAGAGCCAAAGACGTAGCCAAATTACTAGCATCCGTCATTAACACCGACGTAGATGGAGATGAGATGGAAGGCGCGAGCGTGCAGCAAAGTTTGTACTTTCTATGCATATCATAGAGATCCACCTTGTCCTGAATGCTCTGCATCACATCTCACAATCGGAGGGTATGAAATTTTCGCCAACAGGTTTGAATTATTCGGTGGTAGTGGCCACACAATTCGCGTCACAACTATACGAGTAAGCATGTTTATTGTTCCCCTTTTCTTCATTTTCATATCTCGTGGAAAGCTTGTCTGCTGTTAGCACACATCAACGGGAACGACTTAACTTATGTCTCCTGCCAAGACCCGTTGTTGTCCGCGATGAATCTGGTTAGCGTTCATTCGAACCTCGCTTGTCTTCTAGTTATTCCGGGTAACACTAACAGGCTCAGCGTGTGCAATAGTAGGTAGAATTCACAAGGCGGATGACACTAGCTAATGCCGCTGTTGTAATTCATTTATGGGGCAGAAATAATGGACGGGCGAGAGCTTTGTGACAGAGTGAATACTGTAGATCCATCTGAAGGAGTATTGTATGAAAAGCTGGCAGACAACTTCTATGGAGCTCTGATATTGATGAAAGATGGGGTTGGAGAAGCTGTGGAAGATAGTGATGGAGCGGAAGCTTAATCATACACGTTGGCTCCTTTGGGATCTCTTCATCCCTCTCCGACCGGTGACATGGTTGATTTAGACAAGTAGCGATTTAGACAAGTAGCATGAGGCAGAGATAACAGCAGAGTGATTATTGTATATCGTTTTCAGACCATAGAATTATCCAAGAACCGGGAATCACTTACCTCTAACAATCGCAAGGTCTGCGCAGGCGAAATAGATCTTCAACAAGCTTGTTTTAAGCTCGAAAAGGGATATGAACGCCTGTTGGCACAAGTGCATTTCAAGTTTAAAGCGGCACAAGATCTAGATAAAGCAGCTAGGGGCAGTCGCAAGACGATGCGTTATCCCTTTGGCGATTTATATGACCTTGTTTACCAGGAAGAACCCGCCCAGGGATTAGCAGAGAGGACGAACAAAGAACAGGATGCTGACAGGAAGGGGAAGGCGGTAGTAGGCAGGTAGGACGATCTACTTTGCAGGGACCGTCAGCAGCAGGCCCCTGTACATGTGTACCAAGTCTCCAGTTTCTACTATGCATGCATGCTATTACGATGCCGCGTACCCGAATGCCACGTGTAAAGGAGTACCGATAGGCCACAATATTTCAGCGTCAAGTCGCGTTCATAACCATTCAGTTGCCTCATTCTTACTTCATCATTGACCTCGTCAGATATCCACAGTACTGCATTGCGGCTCTCATGTCCACATCATCTCCATCCTCATCTGGCAAAAAACGTTCTGCTCCCTCTGATGCGTCAGCAGAGATCACTATAGCCGATCAAAGCATTTCTGATTCTCGTCCTCCGCCAAAAAAAAGACCTCCAAGAAGGGTTAAAAATCCGGTACTCAGCTCGACAGTAAGTACACAATTGTTGCGAAACAGCGGAGTAACTCTGATATTCTGTGGCTTGACAGACATCTGGAATCGGGGCGTCAGGTGCCGCGACTAACCAGATGGATGTTAATTCTGGGACCATCAATTCTGGAGAAAATAGCTCTATTCAAGTTGGGCTAGATCTCCAATCAAATGATGAAGACGGAATGAGCAACACAGATGGAGTGAATGCAACAGAACTTACCAATGAGTTAGATGTCACTAACCAGATGGAATTCGCCGAAGAGATGGATCCGCCAGATGAGATAGAAGTATCCATTGATGACGGTGGACCGGAGTCAACAGTGAGTCACGATCGTACTATTCTGGACGATGACCTCTATGTGTCTGATGCACGCTGTTCTAGTCTGTGCCGTCGCCAGCATCTGCAACACAAGGAAAGAAGCGGACCTATCAATCGTCCGCTTCAAAGGTGAGCTCTACTGATTCATACACTAATCGCTGACTAGTTCAAATAGAAAGCTGCCGCTAAAAAAAAGGCTGCTCAAGATTTGGCGGACGAAGACACCGGATTGGACGAGGGCGAGGCCACTGCCAAAGGGGTTCCCCTGCCGACCTCTGGTAACGCTATTGGAGTGCCCAGCGGTCAACAGCTCACCCCAGCATTCTATGTACTAGAGCTGCAACTTCAATCTCTGCAGGAGACAATGCAGCAGTCTGTTCGACTCCAACAAGAGGCTAATCTCTGGCGCATGGCTAGGGATACTTCCAAACCGTTTCCGGATATGCCGATCACAACGGCTGATCTTTCTGCCTGTCCGGGACCAGCAACAGCAAAATTGGCAAAATTGGATTTAGCTGCTTTGGCCTTGAGGCGGGGCGGCGAAAAGCCAATTCATCAGAAATCCGCTCCCACTTCGAAAGCCGCTGCCAAAGCTCCGCCTTTATTACCTCGCAATCCCAGAACCAGGACCAGAGAATCTTCTTCAGCAGCACCATCCGCCAGCATGCCTCCTCCCGCTACCACTTCCGCCAATCCTAGATCCCAAATTCCAATCGACTCAGCGCCGAATTTCTCTGCATCCAACCGGCTCGCCTCAAGATCGGATCGCCAAACTTCCATTTCCTCCAATGCATCTGATCTATCTGACGAGGGTGATGGAATGCCGTTTTCTGGCTATAGTAGAGGTGCAAGCAGACCAAGATCCATTTCGTCTTCAACGGGCTATACACCTTCCACATCCTCTCCACTCAAACAGACCTCAGAACTTCCACTCTCAAGCAGACCATTGAATGTTGGATTCAAAACAGCATTGCAAACTGCCGCGAGATCCTCTAACATTCCGACGTTGCCACTGCCTTCTCCAACTTCCGCTGTGACAGATATGGAATCTGACAAAGGAACGGATCTTGTCACTCAGACGGCAGACCAACTCGGCTTTTCGGTTACACCTGGAGGTCAGGTCGGATCATACGGTTTCCAACCTTCTCTCCCCGCTGGCTTTCTTCAGACGACTGGAGCTCAGTTCACTCCGTCAGGTCATCCATCAGGTCAGAACTTGCCTTTTTTTCCGAATCCGCAACACCATCAAGCTGGTCAGCCAACTCCCTTCGGCTTGCCTCCATTTCAAGGTAATCCTTCTTACCCATACGGCATGCAACAGTATCCATATCAACAACAAATGTTCCATCAATACCCACAGCAGCAGCAACAGCAACAGCAACAGCAACAGCAACAACAACAGCAACCTGGTATATTGAGCGGCGACACAGCATCTTTGGGGTTCGGCATCCCACTCCAGCAACAGCAATACCCACAGCAGAATTTTCAGCAAATGCCATTCCAACAACAACAGCATTACCAACAGCCAGTTTTCCAGCAACGACAGCCTTTCCAACAACAGGTTGTCCATCAACAACAGCAGGAGGAACAGCAGGAGGAAGAGCCGCAATCCGAAGCTCCGATAGAGGCAATAGAATGAGTGGAATTGTTAACTATAGCCAAAGTAATTGCAATAAAGCTTCCAACTCGCTGTCCAAAACCTACCAATCTGACTTCCATGACCCGCCAGTCTCTGTTAAATAGCGTTTCCATATCTATTGATGATTCAGCCATTGGTGTGCAGCATCTCTAATAATCTTAGTTCGTTTCCGCCATAATGCTTTTCCACCGACAATCTCTGTTCGATTATAGCACTATAGAGTGTCAGTCGGATCAGTTTCTATATTGTCTCTGTTCCATATCCCTCCACTCTGTATATCCGCATTGATCGTCTGACCTCATCGTCGCCACAAACTGGCGTATTTGTATATATACATATATTCATTGACGTGTTGTACATACGAAAAGTTGTATATACGAAGACCATCCATGCATTGTGCACACTGAGCCTACCAAAGGTGTAAGAATAGCCAGGGCGGACATTTTCAGAGCATTCGTGTAGCAGCAGACAATTCACTTTCGATTACACTTTTATTGACCAATTGATAAAATGCGAACTTGGTCATTCGCTACCATAAAAATGAACCGTTATATGCTCTTTTCGTGGTCATCGACACTGTAGAAGGAGATGACATACCTCAATGGTGAGCCTGAAATCATCACTCGGAAGCAATTTTGAGGTGAGTATCATCCATTCGTCCTTCTATACCTTTACGTAAGCAAAATTGTCCTCAAACCGTGAATTCGATAAAATGTCTGGCGAGAAAAGAAAGAGAAGAAATCACAATCATCAGCAGACTA
The DNA here is from genome assembly GCF_035658355.1 of Kwoniella shivajii. Taxonomy (NCBI): domain Eukaryota; kingdom Fungi; phylum Basidiomycota; class Tremellomycetes; order Tremellales; family Cryptococcaceae; genus Kwoniella; species Kwoniella shivajii. The sequence continues at coordinate 786,320 of NC_085914.1, forward strand.
AGTATTGAGATCCGGACTGATACGAGTAAGGAAGAATGAATTTAGCAACAAGATTCAACTTGGATAAGTAATAAAAACATATTAGAAAGAGCGACTAACTCGTGATTGATTCCAAGAAATTCGTGTTTTGCAACATCAAATTCAATTCACCTTCACCTTCAGCCTCTCACTCCCTCGACATTCTCGTTATCGGCGTCGCATTCGAGCGGTACCTGCTCACCAAAGTCATATTGCATACAATTATGTTCACGGTTGACATCACTGCTCACTTTCATTCCTTTTCCTCCTGACCGAAGACGAAAAATCTCCTTCACCTACAATGAGCATCGCATCAGCGATAGCTGGTAACATGGACACAAATACCGCCGGATAAAGCACCTCAACCCGATTGGGGTTGAGTATCGACCATCTCATCTCTGGAAAATATCACGTCTCAACATCATCGTCATGACTGGGCTAGAAAACCTCGTTCAACGTCCTTATGCATCCAAGTTGACCAACAATCCCAAAGTGGACAAAGATGACATCGATCGAGGTTAATCCGCATGGAAAAGTGAAAGTCAGAAGGTGGCTTTGAAATACGAAAAAGGGATGTAAGCCGAAAAACTGCATTTTCGTGTCGAGCAGGTAAGAACAGAAAAGGTGGAATTGCCAAAGCTGGTAAGGATTAGATCCATGATGGAATTCAACTGGTGAATTCCAATCCAGTCGCGCCTCGACACCCGCCTGCGAACGCGTATTCATTGGGATGATTGCCATCCACCTTCCTTAATGGTCAGCAACCCTGTCTGCGGTCACCCCACCTCAAATTCGCTTAATCTCATCATCATACGGAAAGAACGGTACGAGCAAACCTGGGTGAAATTGCCAGAAAGTTGAGATCAGCGTCCAAAGCTTGCGACGTTGGAACAACTCGAAGATCCTTCGAAGACAAGAAGGTTTGTTTGATGATTCTGAGGTCATTCTTTGGTACCCATCGCCTAGACAGCTTAGTCAGCATCCAGCCCCGTGAGCAGAGTGGCTGTTGATTATCAAAACTCGTGCTAAATCATTTCACAGCTTGTCGACAAACATAAACTTTTGAATCCCGCGATTTTAGTATCTGATAATGTTGCTACATCCAACAACATCGCTGATTTGTCGACGACGCTGCTTTGCTTTTCCAAATCGACTTCCTCATTACCGTTTCCTTGGCCTACGCCGAATCTCATCGCATTCCATTCGCTGAAGCTGAAATTGCTAGTGAAACCCAAAGCTCAAATGCTGTGAATCAGAGCATCAATGGGGATCATTTGGATGTAACAGATTCATGATGGACAGGACAAGACGGACGGGATAGCGTAACGCTCAAATAGATGGTTCTGGTTCTTCACGTGAGTGTCCATCCATGATGACTGGTTTGTACGTGTACAGGTCGAACTGACAGAGAGATCCCCGGACTCTTGTATACGTTGTTACCGATTCTGATGATCACCCACCTATGGTCGTATTTACATACATCGTACAAGATCATATGCTGTCGAGCGTTGGCCTGGAGTGTATGTAAGTCACATAATCACACCTGAGGGAAGGACGAAACAGATCCTGGGACACGGTTGGTGGGAACTTACTTTATAAGGTGAAACCATTCTCAATTCGCAATATACGTGTGTCAAAGCGCAGGACTCACTCTTCTCGGAGCTTCTTCCCAGAAACCTTCCCGTGCACCAGTCCTTCACCTTTCTCAATCTTGATACCTGATTTCACATACGTTATTAAACTTTGATCGATGACTATGCCTACATCTTCAAATCCATTAAAACACCGAAAAGGATCTTGAAGAATCAACATCTGTGTTGTCCAGAGAACAGGTTGTATAAACCCACCTTTACCCATTATCAGTTCAACCTGTAACGCTTTGTACGATGAGATCTGTATTAAATTTTATGTGGAGAAATGCGACTACTTGCATTCGACCCAGCGCGAATTACCACCCTCTCTTCCACTTTATGGTTTGACCTTAATGACTTCCTTATATCGAGATATTCTCCCGAGATATTGCCTATCTCTCGCCACTCTTGATGTTTTCCCAATCATTTGATGCTGTCACAGAGAGATAATGTGCTGTCGGTATACTTTTCGTCAGTAAATCTTCTCTTGGGATCATCATATATGTCACTACTACAGGCGAATAACCAAATGAGTCACTCACTTTGGGAATTTCATATATGCTTGCAAGGCACGCAAGAAGCAGAGGCTTGATGAAACCTTAGCGGCGAGGATGAGCCAACCCTACACATCTCGAGGAGATAGCTTTATCCATATCACCCTACAATACGCAATGATTTGGGTTCGATTACCAAGGAGGTTTTACGATCAGGAGATCACTCAATCCCGATTACTCCAGTCGCCTTCCAGATTCGGGATTCCTAATTTCATATTCGTGAGTCGAGAAGGACCCTTCATCTAGGCGAAGAAATCCATTCGGCGCTTCTCTCGTCTTGATTTAGCCATTGCGGGTTTACCTTCGTCATGTTGGTGGTCCACTTCGAATGCCTCCAACGGTCGTACGTCATGTAGTCCGTCATCTTCATTCTTATCACTGGCGCCCGTTCGATTGCTTGGTGTTCAATACCTTCATTGCGTACTGTCTAATGAGCACTGTGCTTTGAAAGGTACCTGTCGGTCTAAATTCACCCAGATCCCATCCTGTGAAACGGATGTGTGCTAGACCAGGTGGGAGTGTCGGATAAAGAAATGAATTTACCCATCGGCAAGTCTTCTGGTAGTCCACTTGTATTGTAAACCAAAAGCAGTATTATAACAAAATATTTAGAATATTTGAAAGCTGTCGAGATGTAAGGAAAGGAATGAAGCAAAGAATCACCGAGGTATGCGATAGAAGAAAGAACATCAAGATGGTTTGGTTCAAAAAGGTGGTTTTGTCACCGTGACATCAGGAGGCGGTAGTACAGTGCCAACGACATCGTGTGTTACATGCAGCAAGCTGTAGAGGTATCACTGGTAAGATAAATTACGTAAGAAGATATCGGATTTATAATCCGCTAACGCTGTGAGAAGCAAGATGGTTTGGTTCAAAAAGGTGGTTTTGTCACCGTGACATCAGGAGGCGGTAGTACAGTGCCAACGACATCGTGTGTTACATGCAGCAAGCTGTAGAGGTATCACTGGTAAGATAAATTACGTAAGAAGATATCGGATTTATAATCCGCTAACGCTTCTCACAGCGTTAAGAACAGATACTACACATGATCTTAGCCAAAAGAGGCCAGAGAGGATACCTTCCGTTCATGTTCACAAGATTGCAATAACCAGAAGTGCGGAATCAGGGGTTTGATAACGCCGAGTCGAGGGTGTTTCATGGCATTTTTTCACTAGAAAAGGCTCGGTGATCACCGTCCGAGGTCAATTTTACTACTTTGGGCAGTACACACGTACAAAAGCATTCACGAGCGAAGACGCATAGATTCTCAAGATCAATATAGGCTTGTTCCCTTTGTTCATTGCTCTGTTCGACCCTATTTGAGATACTGTTCTCATGCATATCGCCCACAGGTCTAACAATCACAGTGTTCGATACGTCGCTAGGAATTGCAATGTCGACTAGATCTTTCGAACAAAGCAACCGTTTGATTGTCCGCTGTCCGCCTCGCCTTTCACTCCCTGTGATGTCACTCAATAAGCTCCTTTGGTGTTTTGAATTGATATCTAAAGTTGAGTGAATCAGGGATGAATATTCTCAGACACGCATGTACAGCAATGAGATGAACAAAAACGATCCTTCTTCTCGTGTTTCATCCAGTGCATTCCACCTTCCTGTCTGAGAAAAGCAAGCAAAGTATCTACGAGTTTGTTTCTCATAGTCTCTCAGCGGATATTTGATTCGACATGAGCCCGATTGACCCATTTGAAGACACGAATCCAAGGACTCGCTTCGCAGCTTCACCTCAACCCTCCCCATATCCCCGTTCCCATCAATCTTATCCACCAGTACCTTATCAAGCGTTGAGTTACGATGATGCCGGTGATATGGGATATGGTGGGAGGACGGCTGGTGGAGTAGAGATCAATGGACAGCATATGCCCTGGGTCGCAGGTGAAGATGAAGATGAGCTAAAGCCTTTGACTTCCGAGTGAGTTCATCATACACCCTATATGCTGGAGCTGAATGCCTCGGTCCAGCGCAAACGCATCTACAGCGTTGTTTCATCCACATGATGCTTACAATCGACCGCCATCAAGCAATTCTGTCGGTGCCGATTTTATGAGACGTCAGACTTTACCTAGAAGAGGGATTACCGTGAAGAAGATAAGGTTGACCAAGGGTAATTTCATTGCAGAGTGAGTGTTTCAAGAACGTTGGTGAAAGTAGAAACTGAATAGTCTGTAGCTATGCAGTGCCAGGTCCAGTGTCAAGCTCAGTCGAGGATAAATGGCTTATTGGTGCGTATCACGCCATTTACTTTGCGAGCTCATTGCGCTCGAATAGGAAACAAATCAAACGAGTTCTCTCATATGCGATACACGGCTGCTACTTGCGATCCCGATGACTTTACTCCTGAGAACGGTTGGAAACTCAAGACAGCTTCATACAACAGGGAGACGGAACTGTTGATCGCAATCACGAGCTGTAAGTGACATGTACTATGACCGATCTGCTCATACATCATAACAGATAACGAGGACAAGATCCTCTACGCTCGAACGTTGCATAATGTGATGATAAATATCCGGGATATCTGCAACACCAAAGCGTGCGTATACTGCCTATGTGTTGCGCTAAATAACCAACTGTAGATCAAAATTTTGGCGAAGAACAGCTGAAGAAGGTCGACCTGGATGGCAGAGGATTGTCGTCGCTCTTGTGGCGGATGGTTTAGGACCTATGGACAAGCAAGTGCTGGATGTGCTTCAAACCATCGGAGTCTTTCAGGATGGTATTCTTAAAAAAGAGGTGGATGGAAAACCTACAGCGGCTCATATTTTCGAGGTGAGCATTTCTAATGCATTTCTAATCACTTGGCTCTTGCTAACGAAGAGACCACAGTATACCACTCAATTGTCCATTGACGCGACCCCTCAACTTGTCCAACCACATCCTGGAGATGCCAACAATCTCGTACCTGTCCAGATGATATTCGTATTGAAAGCTGAAAATTCGAAAAAGATCAACTCCCATCGATGGTTGTTCAATGCTCTAGGCAAACAACTCAATCCAGAGATCTGTGTCTTACTTGATGCTGGTACTAAACCTGGACATAAAGCGATCTATCATTGTGAGTATCGAGTTTCCAGATCTTGCTGACAGATTTCATAGTGTGGGAGGCGTTCTACGTGAGTCAGCGTTAAAATAAATAGGTGTTAATGGCAAAATAGAATAACCCAAACCTTGGAGGAGCATGTGGAGAGATACACGCAATGATCAAAGGCGGAAAGAAGCTGTTCAATCCCCTTGGTACGTTTCACGATCTAGGGCGAGGTGCTGACTCGGGATGTAGTTGCCGCGCAGAACTTTGAGTACAAAATGTCAAATATTCTAGACAAACCTCTCGAAAGCAGTTTTGGGTAGTAAGTCATGTCCCCGAAAATTGGATCAAGCTGACAATTAAACACAGCGTGAGCGTGCTGCCCGGTGCATTCTCCGCATACAGATTCCGAGCTATCCAAGGCAGACCTCTAGAGCAGTACTTTCATGGTGATCATACCAGTGAGTGTTCGGATCCTTGTACTCTACTGACCATGGTCTAGTGGCTGCGCGTCTCGGTAAGAAGGGCATCTACGGGATGAATATTTTTACCAAAAACATGTTCTTGGCAGAGGATCGGTACGTATCACCTTTGACCTTTGCCCGCTGACATCAACTAGTATCCTTTGTTTCGAGCTGGTCGCCAAAGCAAAAGATAAATGGGTATTGCAATATGTAAAACCAAGTAAAGCGGAGACGGATGTGCCTGAGCAAGCTGCTGAATTAATCAGTCAGAGAAGAAGGTGGTTGAACGGTTCTTTTGCTGCTTCAGTGGTGAGTCTTCTGCGACGCAACCATGCTGAAAAATCGACAGTACGCTTTGATTCACTTTTTCAGGTTATACAAGTCCGGTCACGGCCCCATCAGGATGCTTTTCTTCCATATTCAAGGATTGGTGAGTTTCTCACCTGTCACCAATTGCTGACGTCTTTTAGTACAACTTGTAAGTGTGAACCTGGCACAACTTGACTAAAGTTTGAAACAGCTTCAATCTTATATTCTCTTGGTTTGCTCTCGCGAACTTGTGGCTTACCTTCTCAATCATCATCAACCTTGTTCCCAGTGGATCAAAGATCAATCTTTTCGTCACTGAGGAAGTTGTAAGTGCCGAATCTCGATTGGGCTTACCTTTCCCCCCTTCACCAGACATATTGGGTAAACCTCGTCCTCATGTGGATCTACATGGCTTTCTTGATGCTTCAGTTCGTTCTGGCCCTGGGCAATCGGCCCAAGGGAGAAAAGGGGTTATATCTACTCACGCTATGGTAAGTTCAAGACGACCCTGACAAGATGCTAATTCATACCTAGGGTCTTCGCTGTTCTTGCTGCGTATCTTGTCGTTTGTTCGGTCATCTTGTCCGTTGTCGCATTTAAAGTGAGCCATCGTTCCCGAATCATCAGCAGGTGTATTGATGTCGAACAGGGCGCTCTGAGCGATCCCGGTAACATCGGTCAGAAGTTGGGCAACCTTTTCAACGCTACAAACGGTGTTCTGGTCGCCGCAGTGATGTCAACAATCGGTATATACCTCTTTGCTTCGTTCTTATACGTGAGTCAAGTCAGATGTCGGAGTGGACCTGATTCACCCCTATTAGCGAGACCCTTGGCACATGTTCAGCTCCTTCCCGCAGTATCTTGTAAGTCATTCGGCCTCGCGTGAAGAGGTGGTAATGACAAGTGTAGCTCCTGGCCCCGTCATTTACGAATGTCCTCAATGTTTACGCGTTCTGCAATCTGCACGACGTCTCGTGAGTGTGCTACTGAGCGCTGCAACCGCTAAATATCACGCACAGCTGGGGTACGAAAGGGTCTGACAAAGCAGAGGCTCTCCCTGCTGTATCCTCAAGCAAAGAGAAAGGAGGCGCCATCGTGGAAGAACCACAGAGAAATCAGCAGGAATTAGATGAATCGTTCAGATCTGTCGTACAAAGAGCCGTTGCACCTTTCAAGAACGACGAAAAGGAAGAGAAACCTAGTATGGATGTGAGTAGCCCGTACTTCTTTACCTGCTAAAATTCTGCGACAGGACGAGAACCGTACGTTCCGAACTCGTCTGGTTGGATTTTGGCTCCTCTCCAATGCAGCTTTAGCAATTTCGATCCAAACCTTGAACGGTCTCGATACCACCAAACAATTTGTCGAAAAGTGTTTACCAGCCGATTTCGATCCTTATTCTGGTAACGTCACCGTGCCAATTAACGGAACTTGTATTGAAAGTGCTTTGAGATTCAATCAAGATGAATTGCAAGATAAACAACAGTTCTACTTTCAATACTTACTATGGGCCACCTTTGGTCTCAGTATGGTCAGGTTTCTCGGAGTGAGTGCCGCGCCATATAGATTAGCATGCTGATCCATCCTAAAAGTGCCTATACTACTGGACCACTAGACAATTGGGAAGATGTTGCCGAAGGAATTAGAACGTCTCAACACTTGCTCTGCACGATATTCCACTTTTCACACTTGCTGTAAATACCTCTCTGCATAACTCTATACTCGTATGAAGATGATCGTTCTTCCAAACCTCCAAAGTGTAGCCCATCAATGCTCATCTCCTACTGCCCAACTAAGCATAGCGGGTAGACCCATTCCCAAAACTAACAACAATGTGCGTTCATACTTGCCCAGCAGGTTTTCTTGAGCTTGTTGACCGTTTGGATCACCCGACTCTACATGAGTGTGATGATCATGTTGATGAGATGATAAAGGTTGAATGACAGTTGCTACGTATAAGAATGATCCTCCCTATTCTCTTAGCTCATATTCTAATTCAAAAGGACTTACGGAGAAGAGCAACGCAATACCTGTCCACCAACTTAACGAATCCACACCGCTTCCATGCCCATGACCCATATCTGCTGAACCAAAAGCGCTCACTACGAGGAACGTGAGAATGGCTCCTACTGGCGCGGCAAATGAAAAGATGATTAATCTTCTTCTAATGGCTGTGTGCGTCAGGTTGAGTGACAAAAGAGTGGTTGTAAGTCCCAAAGCGGTCGGACCTGAACACCAAAATGAGCATTGCAACCGAACAATACTCACATACCTTTGTGAACCAAGACAGCCAAGAAAATAATCAAGCTCAAACTTCCGTTACCTGATAAACTACTTGCGCCTAGAGCGATTCCGTCTGCAGCACCGTGAATGACCATACCTAGCGTCGCATTCAGCCCATGGACGCTACCGGAGACGCCTTGTGATTCATCGTGATCGTGGACATGCATCTTCTTTGGTTTACCATTAAGCGGCGTGTGAGAGTTGAGGTGCTGTGGTGTAGGTCGACGAGGTGAATCCATCGACGAGGACGGTGAATGCGATGGCGAAGACACAGGTGAAGGAGGTTCAGAAGGTGATGGATGAGGTGTGAGAGCTTCGATCCTGGAGCAACGTTAGTCCGGAAAGCAAGGTATGAGACTCACAGAAGCATCAAAGCGAAACCCAGTAATAAGCTTATACCAATAGCGTGAATAGCGCTTTCATCATGTCCCTGTCTGTCTGAAGGAAGAGCATCAAACAATGTCGACACGCCTCTATATGCGGGTTTAGCCCATTGCTTTCACTTGAACATTACTCACTCAGGAATGATGATAGTCAAAGCTGCACCGACCAATAGGCCCATACCGAAGACAGACATCATCTTCAGTCGACGGCCTATTGACTCCTTTGTTAGCCGTGCCATGATGTATTTGTATGCTTTACTCACCGGTGGTTGCAGATTTGATCCATAATGGTATACTACCCACTACGAAACTTGCTATAAACATACAGGCACATTGCCCTAATAGCAGGAGCATACCCATCTTGATGATATTTCGGTTATAAAGATATAGTAGATGGTGAAGATGTGTTGGAGGATACGCGGGAACACAGAATGGCGGGTAAATCTGTGATGAGGAGGAAAGAGGACTTGACGGTGACGAACGGGATGAAAAGTCGCAGGAAGCGATGGTCGACGATGAGTAATAAGACAATATGCGCACTTTTGTCTTCCATATCTTTACGCATTCACCGTCATTAGATCGACAGCAGCCGCAATCACCCACGTGGATATCCTCTTATTCGACCCTGAGTTATGAGTTCATCTAATTACCATCTCCATTGAAAAGATTTTATATAAACTCGACTTGTCGTCACGTCCCTACCCCAATCAAGATGTCTGCAACAGTGTCTAGCTCCGAGCCGTTCTCCACCGAGGGGTACTTTCACACTCAGAGACCTCCAGCAGGTCTGGAGGAGAAGAGCGAGAAAATGCATGCCTTTGTTGAACAGTGGAAAGCTGTAAAAGGGAAGAAGGTGGTTTTGGTGACAGTGAGTTCACCAGCATTCTCAATCTTGCTGATAGTCATCAGAGCGGTGGAACTACAGTACCGCTGGAGTCGAACACGTATGTCAATCCGACGCGAGTCTCACTGATACGTGTAGCGTTCGATTCCTCGACAACTTTTCAGCAGGTACAAGAGGAGCGACTTCCGCCGAGTATTTCTTATCCCAAGGATACGCTGTGATATTCCTACACAGGCTGCATTCACTTCGACCATTCTCAAGACACTACTCACATTCCCTCAACCCATTTCTCGATTTGCTTTCCATCGTCCCATCGTCGTCCTCCTCTTCGTCATCCATAGTGGTATCACCCGAACACACCCAAACTCTCTTACCAATACTCAAAGCATACCATGAATCACAGTCCTCGGGAACATTACTTAGTGTAGAATTTCAAACGGTGAACGACTATCTATGGTTGTTGAAAGCGGTAACAGCTTCAATGGCCAGTCTAGGTAGAAGGGGAATGTATTATCTTGCAGCTGCAGTATCGGATTTCTTTTTACCCGAAGAAAAAGTGGCCGAACACAAAATACAATCAAACAAGGGAACGTTGAGCTTGGAAATGGATCAAGTGCCTAAAGTTATGAGACCTCTGGTACAAGAATGGACACCAGAAGGTTATATAGTCAGCTTCAAGGTGAGTATGTCGCGTTGGCCACCATTTACTAACATTTCCTATAGCTTGAAACGGATACGGCTCTTCTGATTCCCAAATCCAGAGCGGCACTCTCGCGATATGGACATCAGTTGGTCATTGGAAATGAGCTTCATCGACGTAAACACGAAGTGGTCTTTGTAGAACGAGCCACACCGTCTTCCAAAGGAACGGGCGATGATCAAATAAAAGGGTCTGTAACTCCTCCTATTGTCGCAGGGAGCGACTTGGGCGTTGTCGGATTTCCGAGAAAAGAGGAATACAAGGAAACTTGGCTGAGATTGGATGATCTGAAAAATGATGGTCATGCTGGCGGAAAAGGCAGAGATGGTGAAGTCGAGATTGAAGAAATGATTGTAAAAGAATTGTTGAATAGACATCAATACTGGATGGACGCGAAAGCAACTAGGGAGTAGACAATACGTATTCATACTTGATCTACTCGTCTTCGTAATTGCCCAGTACTTCGGCTGCAAAGCTATCAGCATACAGCATATAAAGTGACAACTCACCATCATCGTCAATCGGTACACTCCTATACGGTGTTCTCCTCGCAAATAGATCATCGAGGAATGGGACTTTTCTCGTCACCCATGCCCAACCTTCTTGCGTGATAGCAATGAGGAAGACTGGCACTGATGCGACAACTGATAAAACACCTGCAGCAGGCGAGTCGTCTCCGAATGCCCGATGATCTCCCAAACGGATGGAACTAACAAGTAAGCTACTCTACCTTGCACTTTGAAACTCACCCAGGTCGACTTCCTTTGGTCCAGTAATACCAACCTGCTAGACCAGCAAACGCAAAAGGAATAATAGCCACTGATCCCCAGAATAATCCACCTAACCCACCGCGTAATATCAAACCGGGACAATCGTGTCTTTTCCCTCTGTCGGGCCTCTCACCACCTTCACAAGAAGAGTAAGGAATCTTGCGATATTCCGTCCTTTCATACCAGTAGTCGGTAGACCCGTCACACTGTTCATACTCGGTATCGAGGGAAAGAGGTAAAGCGCCATCGACCAGGACACAATTACCGCTAGCATCGCGTCTGTAGTTGAATTCGCTAAGACACCTGTCAGCATGTCCCATCAGATTGACGACTCACCATTCAAAGTCCGCGGGTGTGCAAGTGCAGTTTCTGACAATCGTTTTCGGCTGGTTGACCCTTTCCCCCACATAACAATTTCTGTCTCTGATACGTCGGTGATACAATGTCTGCCTACCGAATAAGCAATTTTCCTCCCTGCCTTCGCTGGGTGACCACAGTTGAAAGTCATCGTGATTGGGGTCTTCAATACTAAGTTGGCATTTGATATTGGTTATAGCTGAGAAATCGAGATGAACAAGAACCGATTTATCTGATTGTCCGGGCACATTACCGATTAAAAGGAAACGTCGACTGGTGTCGTCTGGGACAGTTTGGATCGTTCTTATTCGAAGAGTCTGTCCAAAGGTATAATCGTTCCAGGTAAGACCTTCATCCGTGGTGAACAAGATATGATCGGTAGCTTCCTCGTCATTGACCAAGACAAGTATCGAACCGGAATCACCAAATTCCCATATATGCGCATCCTTGTGCACCTCTTCCCAGGTAAAACCACCATCTCTGGTTAAAAACACATCCGAGTCGGTATACGCTGCGAGCTCTTCCCCGACGTTACCGACTGCAAGCATAAGACCGACAGCCGATGGACTGCTGTAGGTTGCTTTGGGATCTCGTCGTTCGGTATAACCGTGAATTTGCAAGGAGCAAGACTGACGGGTCAGCTTGTAAACACCATGGCAATGACTCACAGTCGATCGACAATCATATTCCTGACCTAGAGAGTCTTTCGGAGGAGGATTCATAGGCTTCCATGTACCACCATCGTTGTGGGTAATCCGCGTTTGAAGCTTCTTCTTCCCCGAGATATCTGCTTCGTTTGGGTTTGCAACCACGTTGATCACAGCGATTCCATCAAGACCAAGCATCTTCTCAAAATCTACGTATCCCGCGGTATTTCGATTGACATACTCGACGGCGAGATTGTAATAAGTTCCATTTGAATTGGATCTACAGCGTCAGCGATAATCAAGCAGACTTTCCACTCACTTGAAAATGCTTCCCCATTCTTTACTCACCGCAGAGTTCATTGTAACGTGCAAGAACACGGAATCTGTGTTACTCTCAAGAATGGTATACGCTCTGTTCTCGATCTTCATCGAGGGAGGGAACTGACCCTCGGAAAATTGATACCCATCGAGGGATACTTGCAGCGACAAAGTACCGGCCAATTCGTTGAGCTAAACACGTCAGCATCTGATATCGTCAAACCACCACATACTTTTGCGACCAATAGGTATTCCGAGAAACTGGCAAATCCAACGACCGCATCAAACAGCTTGATCTTTTTGGAATAGTAATTGGCACCAGCGATCAATTCGAGAGGATTGTAATCTCCACCGTTTTGCGACCCTTTCTTGTTCTTGTACGATTCACAAATGATCTCCCTCTCATCAATCTTCAATCTCGCGTCCCTCGCCCAAGCGCAATTCCGTACATACTCTTCAATCTTCTTCCATCGACGACCATGATCAGTCGAGTAGTATGCCACAGCTCGACAGTTTGTTGACAGCGTGTCGGCACATCCAGTAGCGCCGGTGTAAATAAGCCAATCTGATTTTGTAGGATGGAAATCAAGGATAGGAATGCCCAGATTGTTTGGTACCTCGGGAGCGGTAATGACATTCCAAGATCTTCCATAATCGGTAGTATGGTAGATCCTCTTTGAATCAGTCAGAAGATAACCCCTTTCACTAGCAAACGTGTGCATGGTGACTCCAAGGAATGTTTCCTGCTCGTAAAGTTGTTTCCAGGAGAAGCCTTCATTGCTTGATTGCCACACTGTACCATCGCTGAGCTGAAGGAGGATAGATTGAGACCCAGGAAAGTATTGATGTTGCGTGATAGCAGAGTTGAATTCGTGGGTGACGTGGGATACTTTGCCGTTCTCTGGTCTAGCAGAGGAACACGACTTCATGATCGGACTGTCCTTTGCTTTACCCGATCGGTTCTCACAAGTATTTCCAGGGATCTTTCGATATCCGGATGAACCTAGATACTCATCATCCTGCTTGTTGCATGTTCCCGCAGGGACCGGTTCTGGACCTACGGGAACACATTCTCCGTCCTGTCGAACATAATTGAAATCACACTCGTAATCCTCATCGGTGCAAGCGCAGTTCTCTTCATGTCCTACGGGATCTTCGAATTTGTTGCCGACATAACATTGAGCGTCAAGTTTTCGTCTTTGATACCATTGCTTGTGACCCATGAGACACTCCTTGCCTTCTGCACTTCGGGCGTACCATCGTTCAAGATCTGAACTGGTGCATTGTCGATTTTGAACGGGCGCAAAATCAAGGAAGATGAGGGCATGGCGACCTCCTTTGCCAGAGTCTCGTCGAGGAAGCGTACCGATAAGGAGGAACTTTTGCGAAGTTGAATCGGGAATGGTGGTGAGAACTAAACCACGAATCGAAACACCTAGATCCAATTGTGTCCAAGTACCGCCACCATCATAAGAATACTTGACGTGGTCCGTTGCTTCCTCATCGTTCACAATAACGAGAATACTTCCTTGATCTCCAAACTCGTACTTGTGAGCCCCGTCCTGCACCATTCGCCAGGTCAAGCCGGCATCGGTTGACAAAAAGGTATCACACTCTTCGTATGAGAGCAAACTGCTTCCAACTGACCCGACTGCCATGACGTAGCCTGGTGCCGTGGATGAGAAGACTCGACCGATGTTGTGAGGGACGGTGACGGAATGAACATGAAGCGAGCAGGATTCCTGATATACATCAGCTTCATCCTTCCATAGTGTCACTCACGATATCGTTTCGATCACACCCCCAGTCATCTCCGTTCATCGCGGTGACAGGAGCCTTGAGGAACCTCCAACTTGATCCGTCATCATACGTGATCTTGCTCTTGATCCGCTTCTCCTCTCCCCAACCCACGACTTCCTCTCGATTTGCAACGACATTGGCGATCCCAACTCCTTCCAGCCCGACCAGTTGTTCAAAATCTACGATTCCATAATCATTCCGGTTGGTATCCGCCAAAGCCTCCACAAAATACGTTCCCTCGCTAGATGAGACAAAGAGAGTTCCGATGTTGGCTGATGGAGAAGTCAGGATATCAACGGCAATGGAGTGAGTGGTAGATTCCACCACGGTATATGCGTTCTCTTTCAAATCGGGCAAAGCGGAGTGAGGGAATTTTGTCTGTCGCCAAGCTTTACCATCGGTCGACACATAAAGGTGCCTTGCACTCAGCAATGTATTCGCGGTAAAGTTGACTCACATGGGATCACCATCGCCCGCTCTTCTGGCTCCTTCACCGTCCGACACCTTGAGTGCCGCCACCATGAACTTTGACACCACTCCGAGTCCCACCACACCTCTCGCTCGTTTCCCAATACCCAAGTCCACAAAATTCTTGGTTTGATACCAGTCCTCTGACGAATACAGTCTGCTTTCCTTGAAGCTATGTCCTCCTCCAGGTTTATTACTTTGGTCAAAGGCGACACAGAATATAAGGGTCTCTAGTGCGCCGACGAAAGCGTCGGATGAGCGAGCGAATAGACATTGAGAAGTCTGGGCGAGAAGAAGTTGAGGTTCGGTTCGGAAAGCATCTTTAGTGTAATAAGTCTCGTCCCAGCACGATCTTCCTCCTCCCCACTTTCCTGAACCTGTATCCTCGCACACCCGGCTTTGGAATAGTATCCAACCATCATTCTCGGCATGAAAAGAAAGCATCGATCCACCGAGACTTGCTTCATGAGGAGTCTCAAACGATTGCCAGCTATCTCCTTGATTATATGTCACCCAATGAGTGGTGTCTCTTCCAATGATGAAAGCCATTTTGTTGTTATGAGGATGGTCAATCAATCGAACAGCTTCGCCGTCTTGAGGGCCACTAATCGGTGACCAGGTCTTACCCTCATCAGGAGAGCGCATAACGGTCAGTCTGACAGGGTCATGGAATAGTACCACCTAGAAGATCGTAAGCGAATGCGATGTGGTATGACTAGGCTTACCGGAGTGTCATCAAAGTAGAACAGCCGATTGGGCAGGTTCTCCACTCGAGTCACGGTGACCTCTGGATCTCCAGCTGTGACGATGGGTGAGAAGAGCAGACATAGTGCGAGACTGGCGATGAGAGCTAGTCTGTAGGAGATCCTGGCCGGTCGATGGCGAGATCTTGATAGCCAGAGTTGAGAAATCATGATGATGGTTTTGGAAGCATGAGATCCTTTGCTAATATCGGCTTGAACGGGGAGGAATCAGTCCTACTTGATACTGAACGGTTTAGAGGGTTTCCTTGATCCGTAGATAAAGACAGCTTGAGTCTCCTGTTGTCCGTTATAAAATACTATTTCTCGTTGTGAAAGGAGACGAGGATAAAGGATTAACTGCTTTGTGCTGAACATTGACGCGTTTAAGCGCAGCGCTGGAACCTCTGAGATCACGTGGTCAGCGCGGGTCAAATGACATCTCCACCTCCACCCAGCTCTGAGAATAACTCGATCTTCTGCTGAAAATATCAGACATTCAAACTCAGTCATCTACACACGTACCGTCATCATGTCGACACTCAAGGCCGCCCACAGAGGTCTGCGCACTCGAGCTCAAACGTTCTTCTCTCCCACGCCTGAATATGTCAGATCACGACTACGATCACCCCCGTCTTCGGAATCCACTTCGGTCTTCTTACTATCTACATCTCTACAAGAATTACCAGAGCTGCTTCCAATACTGCAGCAACACACCCCCAATAATATTGGTTCATTCTCAGTGACTGCGCCAGGAACTGAAGCAACGCTGTCTGTAGCGACTTTTTCCAAAGATGACGTGCATATTTTTAGAAGCAAATCCTCCGGGCGACCGCCAGCTGAAGTAGGGCGATTTCAACGGCCTGAAACCCAACGAATACAAAGGGAAGAGGATATGAAAGGGACAGGACAGGGGGAAGCAGAGGCTACGTTAGCTGGAGAGGGCTGGGCGGGCATGTGGAAAGGGGAATTATCAGTTGAGCGGATACCAGAGCTAGAAGGTGTAGACGCTCAACATTTCCTTCTATTGACAGATGGGAGACCCGGACCTGTATTGCGAGCCCTCGACGAAATGTACCCCTCTGCCTCTAAACTAGGTATCCTGACAGCTGCCACGCCATTCGTGACGAATCGACCGTATACGTTACTACATAACGGAAGCATATACTCATCCGGTACTCTGGGGTTAGCGGTTAGGCATCGACCTTCCACTACACTCGATTTTGGATTGCTACCCATGACTGAACCAGTTAAAATATCGGGGTCAGTCTAACACATGTTATCCTCGATCTTTGCTGATTATCAAACAGTGCTCAGGGAAACATGCTATTATCGATAGAAGGGAGCAATACGAATCCAACTCAAATGTTGATTGGAGCGATTCAGCGTAGAGGCGGAACGGGAATAACAAAAGAGGAAGACTTTTACCTTGGAATGTTAAACGAGGGAGACACCAGACGGGTGGTTAAAATCCTCAGCGGAGATCCTAGTCGAGGTGCACTGTCCGTTGACATGGAAGATCCTCTGCTAGTCGGGCAGACAATTCAGGTAAGTTTGATTGATGAATAACAACACCTTCCTGCTGAGGAAAACGATAGTTCTTGCATCGTCATGGGCAATCTCCGATTCCTCAACCAGCACCCAACACCTTTACCTTTTCTTCTCTTCTTCGATCCGACGACACAGGTAATGTCAAATCCGGATCACCCCGCGTAGTCGATGGATTCATGGGGTTCAGTGAAGAAGGTATCATCTATTCTAACCCGATGTCTTCAATATGTACCGCTCCGGGAGCAGTGATCAGTGCTACCTGGTAGTCAATGCATAGACACATACATCATTTGGTATTAAGTTATCAGCTGGCCTATCGCGCCAAATCCGGTCCATCTATAATCTGACCATCCTTTATCCTAATACTAACCACACAGAGAGTTGACAGAGTACTTGTGATCAGCAGGGTTTTGAGGAATGAACCCGTTATTGAGGCCAGTTTGATAAGCCCAATCAGCGGCTGATTCAGTCTTCCAGGTCCAGTGAATCCAACCTTGACCGTTATTCTCGTAGACTTGAACTTGGACATCGTAATACTTTCTCATAAACTCCTTGTACTCGCTAGCGCACGATTTTAGCTGTACTCGTGTCTCTCAAATTTCCGACTTACCTGGAGAACTTGGAAACATCGTTCGACTTATCGTCACACGTACCGTGATATGATGAACCAGAATAAGAGCCATCGTAACGAGCACCAATTCCCCGACCATTGAGGTATTTGGCACAATCAGTAGTCGCCAAGGACCATTCACCGACGACCAGTGAGAGAGGGGATTGAGAGTACGTGCTGGCTTTGTCGCAAATTCCCTTCACCATCTATCAGTGTCATGTTTCATCCCGCCAAACGCGCACTCACTTGCACGTGTTGATCCCAGTTCCATCCGACATACTCATCATTAAACACCTGATAATTGTGAGTATCAAGGAAGACGCTCTCGTAGTCGGGCTCATTCATGAATCCTTGATAAGAGCTCAAAGGCTGGAAACCATCGTGAATTACCAAAACGAGACCGGATTTGTCAGAGTTTCCATTTGGGTATCGAGCTGCACCATATGCGTCCTTCCAGTATTGTCGAGTGGTTTGAAGGAGTTGATCGTTCATGTATGTGGCGGGTTCTACAACAAGTCAACATGTGTATCTACCTTTTTCGGAAAACCTACCATTCAAAAGAGCAAGCATGGTCACTACTCCAAAGTAAGATGAATCAGAGTATTTCTTTGCCAGCGTCGCGATCACGTTCTTCGTCCTGACAACATTGTTGTTCTCGGTAGCCCTGACCTTGACATTAGCACCAGTCCACGAACGAGTCAAAAACGCATACCAATTGGCGTCACCTCGATGACCACTGTTGTCGTAACCATTCTGTGAACCAGGAGCACCGTGAAGGTCAATCATCACTTTGAGACCGTGCTTGCCTGCCCACCCAATAGCTTTGTCTAGATAATCCGCTGCACCTTGGATGTAAGGCTCGCCACCGGATATATCATATGCCCAGTACCCGATTGGTATACGAATGTGATTTAAACCAGCACCTAGATGATGTTTTGAGCTACCACTCGGTATCCATGATCGACTCACCAGCAATTTGAGCAAAGTCATCCTCCGTGAACCAACTATTCCAATGCTGTTGTAATGCAGCTTGCGCGGTACCTTTATCTTGATACTGACAGAACGTGTATTCATCTACGATACCATTATTACCGGTTTCTTCGAAGATGGAAGGTGTAATGAATGGTTCCAAGACAAGCCACTGAGATCACATCAGCTACAATCTACGAAACGTGATATCACTTACACCACCTATATTCACCCCTCGCACTTTCTCAGAACCATAGTCCCACCCTTCGTTGACGCTTCTACCGGATAATAGCGAGCGAGTCAAATTCGTAGGAGCAGCTTGAGCTCCGACTAGGAGGGATGACACGAGTGCCGAGAGAAGTAACATATCTTACAATGGTGTTGTGTGAGAGAGAACTGTGGGGTGAAGATGGAGGATGAAGTGTTCAAGTAATGATCAATGTTCAAGTGAAGAGTTATTTATATTTTCCCCAACCTGGATATCGCAGCTAGTCTGAGAGCGTGCTATGACGGAGTTACCGCCGGGAGTGTTTCAAGGGACAAAGGAAAGTGGGATTTGAAGCGTTACTCCTAAATTGTCAAACAAGTTGGTCAAAAGAAAGTGAATTCGCTTGTCAATGCGGGGTTATGCTTGATGTGATCGTAACGAGCCTCTTATACTATAGCTGTTTATGTATTTGCCAAGCTGTGTTGACAATTGGAATTCCCGTGAATCCTCCTTTTAGTACAAACGTGCGACTATAACAAAAGATGCGATATAGTGCAAGTGAAAACAAGCTTTATGTGATGACCTGGCTAGACTCGTGAGAGCAGTCAGGGAGCCGATTGGAGACCATGACGGTTTACCCGCAAGCAGGCTGGTGTGGTCAATTTGGAAATCAAACCAACGTCTGCTTGCCGCTATATTTATCATCGAAACAAGGAACTGACAGGGTACGTGTATCATATGTTTCATCCGGGTTGTTGACTGCGAAAGCGTTATCCCTTGTTTAGACTGTTACAGATGACGTTATGATTCATAATTTATATTTAGTGTGTTATCGAAACAAGAAGGCTTAACGCTTTAACGGATCTCACGCACCGGATTCAGGGTAATCGTCAATGGTAAACCCGCCGGTCTCTCTTGTTCCGATAACAATCAAAAGATATACGCGACCTTCAGATCAGCTCCGGAGTGTTCGCCATCTCCGCTGAGCTCTCCGTGGCCTGCTAGCGACGAGCGTTAGAGCCCAATTGTTTTATTGTTGATTATTTCCCAAAGGGAAGAAGACACTCTGACGTTTTGACGGTGACTAGAGAGTAGAACCTGCAGATAGAGGCCGAGATCTGGCCAAGCAGGGGAGAAGGGCTCAGCTGAGATGACAAAAGCTACCACGAGTGATCATTGACAAAGCTGTTGTATACCTGAGAACATTACTTTGCGATTATCGGCTATCTGCGCCATCATCCAAATTGATATCGGTCAAATCCGCACCACACCCGGATAACTTATCTCATCATGTCGTCGCTATGATTTTATCGTCAAACCATGAACTGTTCCCTCACAGTCATACCCTTGCGAAGCCAGTCACAATGAGTCGAGAACCCACTGAGCTTCCGGTTGACATACAAGCCCTGGTCAATCAAACCATCGAGACTCTTCGAGTTCTCGTTCCTTGTGCCCCCCACACCGTATCGGATGAGATCCAAGATGCAGTATTCGAAGCTATTGATGGGATAGACAAGGATATGAGAATGTTGAATCTGGCTATTCACGGTAAGCAATCCCCTGACCTTTGAGAATTCTGATATCATTTCATTCAAAGACAACCCCGAGCTTGGATTCAAGGAATTGTGAGTTAGCATACGGCGGTAATGTGCTGAGTTCGACTCAGTGAGGCACACAAAAACCTGGTCACCGCACTCAAGAAACTAGGTTTTGCAGTGAGCAATCCAAGCAGCTTACCGACCGCTTTTGTCGCTACATATACTCATGGAAAGGGCGGGAGAGTATTTGGTCTCAACTCCGAGTTCGACGCTTTACCGGATGTAGGACATGGTGAGTCTCTGCATCGTCCACACAACGCTTACAGCAACAGCATGTGGACACAACTTGATCGCAATCGTCGGCGTTGCCGCTGCTGCCGGTCTCAAAGCAGCCATGAAAGCGTGTAACATTTCAGGTACCGTCAAGCTCATTGGAACACCTGCGGAAGAAGGTGGTGGAGGCAAAGTCATTTTACTAAATGAAGGGCTATACGACGATCTGGATGCATGCGGTATGGCTCATCCTGGCGGTGGGTACGGTCCAAGCCCGTTCACAGGAAGCTGTCCCATCAATGGTCCAGCAACGTGAGTTAATGCATACGATGACATTCACAAGCTGATTCGATATGATAGTCTCGCTCGTTCTGGTTTCGAGATAGAATTTCATGGAAGAGGTGCTCATGCCGGAGTAAGCATTAATCTTTTCAGATCGCCGATTACGCTAACACGACCAGGCGGCACCTTGGATGGGTATCAACGCTTTGGATGCTGCTGTACAAGGTTGTGAGTGCTCGTTCTGCCTACCCGATATATGCCAACTAGCCGCACACAGACGCGGCTGTCTCGATGCTCCGACAGCAACTGGAACCCACAATGCGAGTCCACGGTATTATACTAGGTTCGGAGAAGTGGGCTCAAAACATCATCCCCAGTTGTACGTGAATTTAATTGAAACCGTCTATCGGATTTGACTCGTGCGTATGATTAGACGCCAAGGTCTCATACAGTACTCGAGCACTGGATGTAAAGGCTTGCTTGGAGCTCAGGCGAAAGACTATCGAATGCTTCAAGGCTGCCGCGGCGTGAGTCTTGTAGAAATCACAACACCCCTCCCTTTCTAGCCTCTCAAGGTGATAGCATGCTGTCGTAGATCCACCGGCTGTTCCATCGAAATCTCTGCGCCAGACGTTGGTGAGTCATCCCTCATAAATCAATTACCCCCACTGACACTTTTGCAGAGGTATACGCCGACGTGCAGAACAATAAATCCTTGTCACTGTCATACCAGGCATTCATGGAAGAAACATTTGGGGATAAACTGGAAATGACCGGCATGACAACAGCTTCTACTGATTATGGCAAGTCCTAGAACCCTTGCTGGTCGTCGTTCGAGAATAACTACTGATAAATCCCGCCACAGGTAATGTGACCTACAAATGTCCAGCATTCGCCCCTAATTTCGGTAAGTCATCTTCTCGCTTTTCCTGATCTAGGCTTACGACCACCTCTAGCTATCCCCTCGCCTACTGGCTCAGG
Organism: Kwoniella shivajii; assembly: GCF_035658355.1. Lineage (NCBI taxonomy): Eukaryota > Fungi > Basidiomycota > Tremellomycetes > Tremellales > Cryptococcaceae > Kwoniella > Kwoniella shivajii. Next base: position 808,061 of record NC_085914.1, read on the forward strand.
TAACCACACAGCTGGTTTCGCCGAATCAGCAGGCAAGATCGAAGCGCATCGACTGGCTATGAAAGTGGCCAAAGGTCTCGCGGTGATCGCAGCGAAATTCCTAAGCGATGATGATTTTGCAAAAGAGGTGAAAAAGGAGTTTAGAAGATTTAAAAGGGGCGCTGGGGAGAGTCAGTCGATATCTACCGACGGGTTCGAATGGGTGTGAAAATTTTCATAACGCTGACAAGTGAAAATACGTGATCATACACTTGGAAGATGCTACAAAATGAGACTGCTGGAAAATGATCAACGAAAGAACCGCACATTACTTCCTTTAGTCCACTTGTGCCGTGAAATCCTGTCCGTGTTCTTTGACAAGCCTATCTCTTGCACGTGTCAAAGCCAATCCCATCCTACCAAACCCATCAGCTTTTCATATCGTGCTGATTACTCACCGATTCGATCCCCATTCCTGCTCTTTGCCTTTGGCATCATCAACACCAAATCCAATGCCCCATATCCTATCGGTCGGACTAGCTTCGATCAAGGTCTTACGTCTAGTCCCGAGGATCACTCTCAACAACTCTTCGTTCTGTCCAAATTTAAGATAATTTCCTCGTTCAACGACATCATCACTTGTCTCATCCCATTTCTTCCTGTCAAAGTTCCTGATCTTTCTACCTCTTTCCTTTGCTTCTTCGGGAGTAGGTGCGTTGACTATATCATCCGCTACTTCTGGATCGAAGATGAGCGCTTTGTGATACATCATATAATGTTCAGCAGTTTTGAAGGTCACATTGGGATGATTCGGATCAACGAAAGTCTTCGCGAACCATTGCGACATGCATGCGAGGTGGAATGGGTTTGAAGATGTGACTTTCCAGTAGTAGAACAAGATGTAGGGATGATTCAAGTATGGGTCTCGTCTTTCGTTTGACATTTTGCCAATACTAATGCAGAGATGTGACCAATGAAGATAGATGCTTTTACAGAAGATGACCGCGCACACCCGAGTGGAGGTCAAAACACGTCGGCAAATTACAAAAAGTATCTAAAATGGAATAAATTATTCCTCCACACAGTCTCGTCGCCTAAACTCCCAATACCCAGCTCTCATCTTATCATACTGCGTACTTAGCTGTCCGAAAACTTCGCCCGCTTCCATGTTTTGATTCTGTTCCAGAAGCGCGTCACCAAAGTATTCCAGGGCAAAGGGGACGGGTAGAGGTGTATCATCAGGTAATGGTGAGGAAGGTAATGGGAAATCAAAGTCTCCGGAGGGTTCTGGTACGGTAGCTGATGGTCGAATCGTATAAGGCAGTATTGCAGGAAGTAAAGGGCTAAGCGGTAGCTTGAAATGTCGGAGCAGTCTGTAGACAGACGGATGTCAGATACGATCGTACGCTGAAGACCAGCTCACCCTCGAAGATAGTTCCAAGCCGATACGTTGTGAGGGATAAGATGAATCGCTTTGAGTGCATAGCTATGTAGTATGTTTAGCACTCTTCAATTAATCAAACGTCTCACCCACCTTAGCTCGTGTTTCAACGCGTCCTTTCCATTTTGCGCTTCAGGTCTTGCTACTCTCAGATACCATCTCCATCCCCAAGCGCTGTTATTCCTCCCATCCATCCCCAACATCTCCTCGCACCACTGTGTCTCGTCTTGCCAGTGTTTCTCACTGATCCGTCCAAGAGTGTAAAAGTGAGAGTAAAGCCAATGAAGGTATGCCCATGTGTGATAGTTCTTGGGGTCGGGAAGAAGTGATTGATGGATGTATTCCACTTCGGATGATGGGTCTTTGGGTGAGATATGGGTCAGGAGAAGAAGGCGATGATGCCTAGGATAAGTGTCAGTATGAGACGAAGGGAAGGACGGCAGCACTCACCAAACTTGGTAGCTCTTGAGATTCTGTACAGCAAACTCATTCATCAATTGCAATTCTTCCTTCAAATCTTTCTTCAGCTCTAATAGAGTCGCCATGCGATATTGCCTAGTCATTTCAGGTCAGTTACGGTGTCTCCAGACCAATGATGACTTACCAGACAGTGTAATGGGCCGGGTTTAACCGAATGACTGTCTCAGTCAATTCTAATGCTCGCTCGGATCGTTCTTCCGCTGCGGCCACAGCTCGGAAGTAGTCCATAGCATCACGATCTGCCAAAGGGATCAGACTCATGTACATCATGTATCAAACTACTTACACTCTTCCGAGTACATGATAGGTACAACCGGATTGGGACCATCATCCTGCGGTATAGGCTGGATATCGGTCCATAAGTTTCGCTGAGCGAGTGGTATGTAAGAAGAAGTAGCAGCTGCCTAGAAATGAAGCGAAATGAGCTTATGTTTGAGTAGCAATGCACTACTCACCATGATAATTCTGTGCGGTATGAGACGAAAGTTGTTGCTGGAGATGGTTCATGGACGTCTTGATATCCAAGGAGAACAATACTCAACATTGCAAAGTGGAGGGGAAAGAACAATAAGCATTTTACTCAAATCTCGGACACGTTTTTGCCTTGTTACCCTTAAACTCGATTACAAAGTAAAAACTAATCAGCCATTATAAATCTCACTTAATCACAATCCTAATAGCCGAAGAAATGGTGATGTAACCATTTAGCATCTGACTTCACATGCCCGTAATGACGTCGGTGTTACGAAAAGTTGAAGGAACAAAAGACATGTATGCCCAAAGAAAGCATCATAAAGTGTCAGTCATTACCATCGCACTTCCCACCGCTTACATCTAATCGTCACTCCTCATCTGTACCCAAACCACGTTCCACTGCAGCAAACATGGCGACAACAGGTCTAGCATCCTCGTCAACCGGAAAGTTCGACTCTGTGACCGCTCCAAAAGCATCGTCCTTACCCGATGACATAGTCAGACAGCTTCTCGTCAACCTCGATGACAAGATCAAAAATCTCAAGAACGACAAAGATTTTGATCTTGAAGGTATCCTCGCCTATCAAAGAGCTGCAAACTACTTGTAAGCAGCTTCGTCCTTGTGCAAATATCCAGCGCTAACCCATCGAACCAGGTCCGCTGCGCAGGTACGAAATATCTATGAGAAGAACAGAAAAAGGCACTCGCTAATTGAGGTGACAGATCTTCCTCCGAGACAATGGACTTCTGACTAGAGATCTTAAAACAGAGGATGTGAAGAAACGTCTCCTAGGTCATTGGGTAAGTACATCTGCTCAGCTGTCAACGGCGTGCGAGGCTGATCGTTCCTTAGGGAACCTGCCCTGGGCTCAACTTCGCTTACGCTCACACTAACAATCTCATAACACAACATGAAACCGACGAGAACGCACCTTATTTCATGTTCTTGACTGGTCCAGGCCATGGTGCTCCCGCTCTTCTCTCCACGTTATTCATGGAAGGCGCCATTACTCGATTCTATCCAGAATACCCCATGTCCAGAGAAGGCCTTGAAAGTTTCATAAGAGCTTTCTCACTTCCTGGAGGCTTTCCAAGTCATGTCAACGCTGAGACTCCTGGTGCCATTCACGAAGGTGGTGAGCTCGGGTATTGTTTAGCTGTCGCATACGGAAGTGTGATGGATAAACCCGATCACATAACTGTCGCTGTCATCGGAGATGGAGAAAGTGAGACTGGACCTACTGCAACAGCTTGGCACGCACACAAGTACCTTGATCCCGCAGAGAGCGGTGCTGTCATTCCCATCCTCAATGCTAATGGATTCAAGGTGAGCCCTTGTCCGATATTCAAGCTGACTCTCTAGATCGGAGAAAGAACCATCGCTGGCACCATGGACGACCTCGAGGTAAGCATCTGCATACCGGATATCTGACTGACCTACAGGTCGCTTGCTTGTTCACTGGATATGGATATCAAGTACGAATAGTCGAGTACCAGGGAGCTTCTTCCGACCGGGAGCACGACGTTTCCATCAACTACGACATGGCTGTTTCAATGGAATGGGCTTACCAAGAAATCAGGAAGATCCAGACAGCAGCGAGATCAGGAAAGCCCATCACCAAGCCCCGATGGCCCTTGATCTTCATGAGAACACCTAAAGGATGGACCGGACCTCGAAAATCCGAGGGAAATCCTATCGAAGGGAGTTGGCGATCACATCAAGGTGAGGCTTTATCTATGTTTTATACATGATTTGCTTACCTCTGATCCCTAGTACCCTTGCCCAAGGCGGCTACAGACGATAAGGAATTTGGACTACTGCAAGACTGGCTCAAATCGTACGGACCTCAGGACCTGTTCCACACAGATGTCACCTCTGGTGCATCGAAAGCTCACAACTCTGTCAACAAAGCATCGGGAATCATTGATGATGTTGCCCTCCGGATCGTTCCAAAAGATCAGCAAAGACGTATGGGAATGGTTGACGTGGGTATTCTTCTATAATGGGTTTCAGATTGGGCTCACTCACAGCGGCCTAGGCTACTTACCGGGGGTTCACACCGTTGGAAGTTCCGGATTGGAAAGACTACACTCACGAGCTTGGCGAGCCAGTATCCAACATGAAAGCGTGCGTACCATCGCCCTTTTAGTACACTCAGCTAACACCCTTGGCAGTGTCGGTGCATATGTAGCGGAGATCATCAAACGGAATCCAACAAGCTTCCGAATTTTCTCACCTGATGAAATCACCAGTAACAAACTAGACGATGCTCTGCAAGTTAGTCACCGAAACTTCCAATGGGATCCCGAGGTAAGCGGAGATCTGTCATGTTCTATATCCCATTTACTAATCCTCCCTAGACCGCCAATAATGGTGGAAGGGTCATTGAGATGCTCTCTGAGCACACCCTTCAAGGCTGGATGCAGGGCTACACCCTCACCGGTAGACACGCTTTATTCCCTTCTTACGAGAGGTAGGTGAAAGCTCAGCAAAGTCCTGCTGATCCAGGTATCCAGTTTCCTGGGTATTGTTCAGACCATGATTGAGGTGAGTCATCTCTGAAACACATGATTGGTTCTAATGGGTTTCTAGCAATACGCCAAATTTGTGAAAATGGCACTCGAAACCAAGTGGCGAGGAGATACTGCTGGTATGACTTACATCGAAACGAGGTATGTCGAGGAGTCACTCCACAATAGAGCTAACCTTTTTTTTTTCCAGCACTCTCTGGCGCCAAGAGCACAACGGGTACTCCCATCAGAACCCTGGCGTGAGCTCTTTCCTGACATTTGGTAATTGGAGCTGAGAGTGTGACGCTCTAGCTTATCGGCTCATTCATCGCACTTCCTCGACACCTTGCAAGAATCTACTTGCCAGCCGATGCCAATTGTAGCGTAAGCACCATCGACCATTGCTTAAGATCAAAGAACAGTAAGCATTGTGCCGTCTGATTGGAGCTAATGAAGCCCAGATATAAACCTTGTCATCGGTTCCAAAAATCCTACCAAAGGCTGGTTAACCAGTGAAGAGGTGAGCTTTAACGTAACGTAATTAGCTAACGCCCATATCAGGCCGAAAGACATTGCATCGCCGGCGCTTCAGTATGGACCAACTACTCGTCAGACGGTGGACGTGACCCTGACGTAGTACTCGTCGGTTGTGGTGTCGAGGTCACTTTCGAGGTCATCGCTGCCGCTGCCATTTTAAGAAATGTTGGCGTCAAAGTCCGGGTAGTCAACGTCAACGATCTGTTAATCCTTGGTGCTATGGGAGTTCACCCGCACGCTCTCTCTCCCGACGCGTTTGACAGTCTCTTCACTGCGGACAAACCTGTCATCATGAATTTCCATGGATATCCTAAAGATTTGGCTAGTCTGTTGTTCAGCAGAAATGCCCATGTCGGCAGGTCGAGAGTAAGTTCCGACGTTATGATACCAGCTCACAACTCGACTCAGTTCGATATTCTTGGTTATGTCGAAGAAGGAACAACTACTACCCCTTGGTCGATGTTACGACTGAACAGTACTTCCCGATTTACTCTTGCGGGCATCGCCGTTCAACGTGTATCTAGAGATAGTCCAAATCACCGGGTCGCGATCAAAACGCACGAGCTTCAAAGCTATTGGCAACACCAGCTCGTACTGCATGACCGATTCACTAAAGAACATGGAGAAGATCCAGAATGGTGCGGAGAAATCCCAGAGCTCGACGAGAATGCAGCTTAGATATGATAATTTGATATTTTTGATTATGGAATGTAAATGTGACGTTTGATTCCGGGTGGCAACGGCCGAATCCGTCGTATGATCAGTCAGCAAAATGTTGAAAATGTTTCCATCAATTCTCTTTTTCATCTTATCACAAGATATCGACCAGATAAAATGATAGCATTACAGCATCCACTACCACCGCCTTCGCCAATACCGTTAGGGCCAACATCGACAGTTTTACCATCTCACGTCCCTGACAATGCACCAGAACACTGTCCAGTAAGTCTGCCCAATTTTCCACTAATCTCTGCTTCACATGATAACGCGGATCTTCTTCGGTTTCAAGGGAGTGGAATCGACTCAAGCTGGAAAGGCGGATGCTTGCGAAGGATGTCCGAATCAATCTGTCTGTGCTGAAGGGCCAAAAGGGCCCGATCCGGATTTACCGTTGATCCGGGAAAGAATGAAATCCGTCAAGAGAAAAATACTGGTTCTGTCCGGAAAAGGTGGAGTTGGAAAGAGTACCTTCACAGCTGGATTGACATGGGCATTAGCAGCGGATGAGGAATGTCAGGTGAGCATTCACCCCCCTATAGATAGATCTGACATACACAAAGACCGGTATAATGGACATCGATATCTGTGGTCCATCGATACCATTACTCATGGGCCTTTCATCTTCCACCGTACATACATCTTCTTCCGGCTGGTCTCCAGCTTATGCTCTGGACAATCTCGCTGTCATGTCGATAGGCTTCTTACTCCCATCCAATTCAGATGCTGTAATATGGAGAGGGCCAAAGAAGAATGGTCTGATAAAACAATTTCTCAAAGATGTTGAATGGGGAGATTTAGATTATATGATTGTGGACACGCCACCTGGAACGTCAGATGAGCACTTGTCAATCGTTCAGTATCTCAAAGAAACAGGAATCGATGGAGCTGTATTGGTGACTACACCTCAAGAAGTAGCTCTACAGGATGTTAGAAAAGAAATCGATTTCTGTCGCAAGGTTGGAATTCCAATTCTAGGTTTGGTGGAGAACATGTCTGGTTTCGTCTGCCCAAAATGTAAAAACGAAAATGAGATATTCGCTCCCACGACAGGAGGAGCGCAAGCTATGGGAAAAGAACTAGGCATAGAGCTTCTAGGTAAAGTACCCCTTGATCCTAGGATAGGAATGACTTGCGATCAAGGCATGAGTTTCTTGGACGAGTTTCCTGACAGTCCAGCTACAACAGCTTATTTGGATATCGTGCAGAGAATAAGGGAGATCTTGGGAGACGAGTAGAGAGCTTTATCACTCATCATCCTGTATTGTTGTAATCATGCAGATCTCATCCATTTGCATGGCAAGATCTAGCGATATCACTTGTAAATGCCTACATATCGTCATTCAATCGTCTGCTTCTTCCTCATGAACAGCTGCTTCCAACCTTTGAGCTTCTTCATCCAATTCCACGTCTTCATCTTGAATAGCTTCGCCTTGCAATTCAGCCATATTATCCCCACCTCTTAACCTTCGCAGTTCCTCATTTGCCCATGTAGGATCCGCCACTTGAGCTTTACTTTCTTCTCGATCCTTTTCCTCCTTCTTCCCAGGTTGTCGGTAACCAACGATCGCTTTATCCCACAGGTCTGCAGATACAGCCACCTGATCTCGCAACTATGCCGCGTGTTAGCGTTAACAGAGCTGCAAGTGGAGCACTCACCTTTGCCCTTGTCTTTCGAAGTAGAGTCTTGAAGTTTATCTCATGATAATAGACACCCTTTCTCTTCTTCTTGGTGGCTGGCTGATCCTCCTCCTCTTCTTCTTCTGCTTCTTGAAAAGATACCAACATGTCTTTGGAAGGCGGTGCGGAAGATACAACCTCGTACATTCGAATTCGATCGTAATGAACGTGCTGATATATTGTGAGCCACGCACACGCCGAATTGACAAACTACTTATGCTTACCGGAAATATGTCTTCAAGAGTGGGATCATTTGGATCTTCTCCTGACACAGCATAGATATTCTCCACCTGGTCGTACGGTATAGCATTGTCATACGCTTCTGCCAGACGAGGGAGATCCTCCTCGTTGGGCAGGTAAAACTCAATCATCTGTTGATCATCTTCGTCTTCTTTGATTGGTCGAAGTAGGGCTTTGGACAATCGAGGGGACGATGCAGAAGCAGCGGGATTCTGGGACGATTTTGATATCAGCGCTCGTGGATACAAACCATCCATCACTCACAATAGCAGTGGCAGCTGAAGGGCGCTCGGGATATCGAATGAGCGCATAAGCGTTCGACCAGCTCTCGACATCTGGCAATATGTCATAGCTCTACACACATAAGTATGTGATCGTTGTTAAATGAACTCACCTCTACTACTCTCAGCCCTTTCTTCCTTTTATCTGGATGCCTGATATCTTTTGAATCTTGCTCGTACAAGTCGTGGAAAGTCTTCTCAATCGCCATTATCTGAGCAGCCTCGGAAGCATCGACAACTGCTTCGGCTCTGTTACAGTCAGCAGTGTGCAAGTGAAATCCCGCACGACTCACTTTGCCTCGGACGCTTCCTTCCGTCGTGCATTGTTCTTTCTTGTAAGATAATTATTGTTTCTCATCCATGAAACCTCTGTCACTGTTGGAGCTTTTTGATCTCCGATTGCTTCAGGTGGAGCATTGAAAGGAGCCAGCAAGGCTACATCAATCGGGTGATGCACTTGACCGACATCTATGGTCGGATTGAGAGCTACACGAAAAGGTTAGTCTTTACAATTCGGGCAGGGATCAACATCACTCACACTCATCTCGTCCGTCCCATATACCATCATACGCATTCAGATCCAAGGGCATACCCATCTCTGAGTCCACTAGCATTGGCAATTGAGTACTAGCTGCGAGGTGATTCAGGTAGCTTGGTTCTCCTAATCTATTGATATCTGTTGATATGTTGAGCAGTTTAGGTGGGAAAGGTGGGTTTGGTATCGGGTTAAGATACCTCACCCTGACGAGTAAATCGGACTTCTTGGACATTATTTATTCAATTAATGTCCTATTTTCCCCAGAAATGTGATGGCCAAGGAGCAGAAGCGATTAAGGCAACGGCTGATACAGTAGGTTTGCTTGAATTTTGTATGAATGAAGAGCATGAACGTGATTGTCAAAGAAAGGTAAAGAAAAGGATGATTCAAGAGGAACGGAATCAAACTAAAACGGGCATACGCCACGTGGCCGGTTCCCATTGTACGCGTCTTAATGAACCTCCACTTTTTGATTTTACAACTACTTCTGTCTTTCATCCCATAAAAACACAGTCGAGTTCCATTCCTCCCTTCTTCCCATCTCATCTCAGAACAACGCAGTACCCTCTGTCCAGAAAGTTCGCCATTCGAGATTCTCACAGCAGCCCTCATCCGAATCTTCTGAACATCTTATTGGAACTACAACCATCATCTTCTCTCTCCACGGTCGCAGCAGGAGCTGGGGATGCAAGCCGAGAGATAATGACCACCGACGAGTTTGGTGAGCTTGGTACAGCAACAGGTCAAGAACTTTTGGAGAACCTCATAAAAGAAGGCCTAACGCCTTCAGGACAAGACTCAGATCCCTCAAGGTATCGCAAGCTAGTTCAAGTGCTTTTAGAAAACTGCATCCTGAAACCCATCGCCCGTGACATACCTCCCAATGTTCAACAAGCAGGTTATACTTTGAACATACTTCAACGTCAGACCAAGATCCACCCCGGTCTTCTTTATGTTACCGACAACGGTTCCCCTTTCTACAAGACCTTGATCCCAAAGCTGGTATATGCTGCTGTACATCTGAGTGAAGATGCCCTATATGATGAACTGCTGTCCTCGATGGTGTGCAGTCTTGAAGCTATAGGCAGGGACCTTCCAGAGGAAGACGTTAGCTGGGCAAAGGGCTCAAGGAGGCTGGGAGAGGTCGTTCGCCACATGAATGCTTTCTGTAAAGGTGAGCTATGGCTGCTTGATATAGTCGCTAATTCTTAGATATAATTTCTGGACGAAAGGCTGTTCTATTCGATAAATCTGATTTACCCCAAACCGGGTTTGCCATTTTCTTCCTGCTGTCCGCTGTCCTTCATGTCCGCATACCATTTTCCGATAACCTTGTCTCTAACTCGTCTCACCTGCTATCCCAGGCAAGCCGCTTTGCAGATACGATAACATCCCAAAGGAAATATGTTGATGCCTTGAGATCATCAAGTCGAACTCAACGCCCTCTAGGCCTGGCACACGGATACGTATTCATCACTTCTTTACCAAATGCACTAGAAGACAAATGGAGAGACTCTGTCGTCAGCTTCTATGATGATATGGGGAATGCCGACGACCTGCTTCGTCTTGAAGTATGGCGGTCGTTATACCACCAACACAACTCATTCGATTCCCGTGATAATGTCGACTTTGCAAAAATTTGTTTCCTACTAACGCCAATAACACCACGTATATCCTCAAGTGGTGTGCAAAGTCAGTTGAAATCTGAAACCGTGGGTCGCTGGATGGAGGATATCGAGACGAATAGTGATAAATCAGCTCGGATACATGAACTGCTAAATCCCGGCATCTCTTTGCACTCAAAGAAGAGAAAACGATCGGAGGAAGATGGTGAAGTAGTGAATCTGATTCGAGAATGTATACCGGATTTCATATCAGACGGTGATGTCTTGGCTTCCCTGTTGACAAGAAAGTACGTATTCCCTGTAAGCGGTTCAAACTGACTTGTCCCTCAGCGATCTTCCCAATCTGAACACTCTCCTACCTAGACTCATCTGTGCTTTGGCAAAGTGTCATCGACACGTCCCACCCACCGACCGTCATCTCTCCGATCAATGCTTAGATTTATGGATCAAAGCGGGAAAAGTCGATTCTCAGGCTTTTCGCTCTTTGTGTCTGATCATCGAGCACAGTCCCGCTCGTGTTATAGCAACTGGCATCCAGGAGACTAGTCGTCAAGTCATATATGAAAGATTGTTCAAAGGTCTTCATGCGGCTGACCGTCCGGTGCGATCTGCGGCTGGGTGAGTAAATCTGCGCGATGAATACAGCTGATGTAGATAGCCGAGCATTATTGCTGCTATACACGACCCAATCTGACCATCCTAATCAGCGTGTGGCTTCCAGAAACCGCCATCGATACATTGATCGCTTGTCCAGATTGCTCACAACATCTTTGATGGTTCGTGAAACTGCTTGTGTCGTGCTCGGAGGTATTGGACGTTATTCGCAAGGGGAACATTTGTGCTCCATCATCAAGCTATTAATACGTCAATTGGGCGCTAGTAGCGCTCCTCTGAGAAGTCTGGCCTACACAGAGGTGAGCTTCAATACAGGGACGAAATGAGGCTAATTCTCAGTTACTTGGGCTCGCAAAACATCATAACAAGACCCCTTATACACTCATATCCCCTTTCCTCAAATCTATCAGCATACTCCTTGCTGAAAACGTTACTCGCTCCCCTGAGATGATCGCTGAGACCATGCAATTCATCGGCCTGACCCGGCAGAATTTCCTCGAAACCACCCTACTGCATACCCTACCCGCTCTGGTACTCTCTCGAAATGGTGACGCTCTCAAGCATATCGCAAGCATCGTCAAGCAGCGATTGGGTGTTCTGCTCATGGACAATATATCCTATATATTAGCGCAATCGTTCCTACATTCCGATCACACCGACGCCGCGTTCAGTTTCCTCGTATCTCTTCTTCAAAATATGACCAATGGTCAAGTACGAGCCCAGCCAAACATATCTATACCTTCTCTGATGACCGCCTGTATTGTCGACCTTGTCGTTATGCTAATTGTTGAACTTGGAGATGAAGACAAAAACGCAAGGAATTCTGCTGAAGCCGCTTTAAACAAGGCGAGCAGTCAGTCTCGTCATAATAACGACCTCGGCACATTCTTGAAACCTTTGATGCTTGGTGTCATCTCCCAACTGAATGATATGCTACACGATGTCCAGGGAAAAAAGACGGTGGACCACAAGCGTAAAATTATTCGCAGTCTTGGCGCGCTTATCAAGCTCGTCGGAGATTCAATGGCATCCTTCTCACCTCAGGTAAGTTTCGAGTAAAATCATTCATGGCGCTGACGGTTAGATTATGGCAAGCTTGCAAAGCACTCTTGGAATTGCCGAATTGCGAGAAGAGACACTAAAAGCTTGGGCTCTCTTCATCTTTACTCTAAAATTCGCCGACGTTGGGCCTTTTGTCGGCCGAACAAGTGGAGCTCTGGTCGCCGAATGGTCAAGTTTCAATTCGACTGAGCGGAACATCGCCAAAAGTATCATTGACGATATCGCCGACAATGCCAAAAACCTAAGTCAATTTGCTGACGAAATAGTTGGCTTGGACGACATTCCAGAGCTCTCCAGCGCTGCCGCTCGCCTCACCGCTCGGCGACGCAAGGCGAACATACATGAACACGTATCAAAAGTTCTTGATCGAGCGGACAGTAAGAATGTTGCGATCGCCACAGCTTCAATTCGCGAATTAAAATCATTGTTACTGTCAAGACAATCAGATATCGAAACGCTCGTTCGTGGCGACACCTTCGATCCGATCATGGCTCGTCTCATGTCAAGTCTACTCTCTACCGCAACTCGCGATGGTGATTGCCAAGAGCTCCGCGATCTCACATACGAGTGTATGGGTCTGACTGGAGCTCTTGATCCCGATCGTCTAGGTCTTCAAGCAGAGCACGGGACCATGACTATCGCCGCCAATTTCAATGATCAAGAAGAATCAAAGGACTTTGCATTGCACCTCATCCGAGATCTCTTGGTCGACGCCTTTAGAGCCACTAATGACACGAAACATCAAACCCATCTGGCTTACGCAATTCAAGAGCTTCTCAAATTCTGTGGGTTCACTACAAAAATAGTACATCCAAACGAGAAAGTCAGCAGCAAAGTTCGGGACCGATGGCAGAGTCTGCCAAAAGATCAGCTGGAGACGCTCACCCCGCTGTTGGAATCCCGATTTTCTATCTCGGACGCTCCCATCAAAGCCTACCCTCATCCCATCTACTCCTCGGCACCGACGTATCGAGAGTGGCTTCAACAATGGACGACGGATCTGATCGGACGAGTCATGTCCATGTCGGGTGATAATCAATCGATACGAGATAGCAAGATCATATTTGGTGCTTTTCGTGGTGTTCTACGGAATCAAGATGTTACAGTTGCGCACCACATTCTACCGCATTTGGTTCTAAACGTCCTTCTGTCTGGTCTTGCCAAGTATAGATATGAAATATCCTCGGAAATCAACGCGGTCCTACACGAACAGGTGAATCCCACGGGTCGGTCCGACAAGCGGACTCTGAGTGCTCAGGTTATATTCGATTTGATGGACCATCTCAGTAAATGGCTCAGACTTTACCGAGTCAGCAAAACCGAAAGGAATACTTACACCAAAGTAGTAGAGGACGTTTTATCCGGTATTGAAACAGAACTTATGGCAAATGCTGCTCTGCAGAGCAAAGCATACGCTAGATCTCTCAGGAGTTTTGAGGAGCGAATCGTTAGTCTAAGATCAGAGAAAAGAGAAAACTCGGAACTTCAAACGTATTTTGAACGAGTCCACCAGATTTACTCTGAGCTGGACGAACCAGATGGTATGGAAGGTATCTCCGCTTTTGTCATTTCCCCTTCTCTAGAGCATCAGATTCGAGAACACGAGAGTACCGGAAGATGGACATCGGCTCAAAGCTGCTGGGAAGTCCGGTTGCAGCAGTCGCCAGATGACGTCGCACTGCATGTAGGGCTGCTGAAATGTTTGAGGAATTTGGGACATTATGGTGAGTTCACGCGTACAACCTGAGCGCTGACCTGCAGACACTTTGCGAACACATATACGCGGTGTTCTCAGTCGACACCCAGAATGGTCATCGGCGCTGGCATCCTTTGAGGCTGAGGCAGCGTGGATCATAGGTGACTGGGACACTGTGAAAAACCTCGGTGCAGCCGGACCAGCTATCGGACAAACGCTCCTGGCGTTACACGAGCATCGAGACTTGGAATGTAGCTTGATTGAAAGCAGACGGACTTTGGGAGCTGGTATCACAGCGAAACAGTATGGAAGGGCATATGAGCAGCTGCTGGACCTGCATCTAGTCCGGGAAATCGAAATGATACATTTCGCCAAACAAACCATCGAGACTCTTCCAAAGAGTCCGAATAGGACCGCACTGATCCAATCAACCGCTCAAAAGTTGATCATGTCACTCAATTCTCGATTCGAATTCACCTCGCCTACTTTTCGAATACGTGAGGCGGTACTCAGTATTCGAAGGACGGCTTATGCACTCATCAACACCCCTACGTTGAAATCTGAAATTGGAGATGCTTGGATTTTGAGCTCGAAAATCGCAAGGAAAGCGGGGTATGATCAATCCGCTTACAGTGCGATCCTACAAGCCAAAGAGGCAGATGCGCCATTTGCTTTTATTCAGCAAGCAAAACTGCATCGAGCTCAAGGAGGTGTTTACAAAGCTCTGGCAGATGTGGATAATGCGCTCAAGCCGTTCCTCAAGGAGGAGGCATCAAGAGAAGCAACTGAAGCAAAAGATTTCGCCAGGGAAAGGAAACTTGCCAAGGTGAGTTTGGAGTGAGTGATGGGTTGCTAACTTATCATCAGGCGGTACTGCTTGTTGCAAAATGGGCAAACGAAACGGACCGTTTCGAGCGTAATCAAATCATCGAGAGATACCGTGACGCTATACTTCGATCTCCTAGGTGAGTTGCTTCTGAAAGACTTGAGCTGATTTTAGTGTCGAATCTCCTTACTATCATTTGGGACATTACTACGACAGCATGACAGGCACACCTGAGCAGATGTGAGTCTGTAGGAAGATTGGGCGGAAAAGCTAATCAATCCGCAGGGCCCTCTTCCATTATCAGACTTGCCATTACTATATTCTTGCTTTACTTCATGGTGTGAAGTATATCTATCAAACAATGCCTCGGATGCTTACACTATGGCTCGACCTCGGCGAAATAAAGGATCCTAAAAAGTAGGTATTACATCCCATGCACACGGCTGATGTTTAGATACCCCACGATCGCTCATGATCTGAAGAAGATTACATCCCTCCTGGACAGATCCAGAAAGGAGCTACCTACTTACCAGGTATGTGACTATAGCAGCTATATTGGCTGACGTCGCAAAGTTTCTCACCGCGTTCCCCCAAATCATTTCGCGCATTGTTCATCCGAATCCTGAAGTAGCTTTCGTTTTGAAAAAGATCATGGCAGCAGTCATCATCAGGTATCCCCAACATGCTCTTTGGCCCACTGTAGGTGCTATGCAATCCAAGAGACCCGAGAGGAAAGCGGCATTCAAAGGAGTCTTGGATATGATAGTCACTAAAAAGGTGAGTATAAATCATGCTATGGGACCCTACGAGTCTGACAATGCCGACTTCAGATTCCTGCAAATGTGATACCTCTCATCAAGGACGCGACAAACTTCTCCAGTGTGCTCTTGAGATTTACCGATGAGAAAGTTGACGACAAGAAGAGGCAAATGTCCTTGGCGTCCGATTTCGACTACGTGAAGAAAACGGCTACAAAGATGATCCTTCCACTGCAGGATGCTCTGACGTGCACGTTGCCGACCACATCGGATACTGTAAAGTCACACAATCCTTTTCCCAACGTACCTGTGACTATTGCTTGTGAGTATCTCAAGATATTGTCTCTTGCTTACGTCTCAGACATCGATGACCGTGTCGATATCATGCCGTCACTACAGAAGCCTAAAAAAATTAGCTTTGTTGGTAGCGATGGCAAAAAGTATCCATTCCTGTGCAAGCCACATGACGATCTTCGAAAGGATGCGAGACTCATGGACCTCAACTCGATGATCAACAAGTTGTTGAAGAGTGCTTCCGAGTCCAGAAGACGACAACTCTGTAAGTTCTCAAATGCGCGCACAAAGCTGATGTTAGATATCCGGACCTACGCCGTCATGCCTCTCAACGAAGAGTGCGGTCTTCTGGAATGGGTCGCAAATACCAATGCACTAAAGCGTATCCTGGAAGAAGGATACGCCCGACACGGCAAGAAAATTTACGTAAGTTCATTTGAATGGTAACTGAGCTGAACAATTAGACCAACGATATATTGGCGACCACAGAGGCTGCACGAAAGCTGTGCAAAGAGAGAGATGATCTAGAGCCGCTCGTCGGGGTATTCAAAGAGAATGTTCTCCCACGATACAGACCAACAGCATTCCACGAATGGTTCTTGACGAGATGGCCAGAACCTTCCGCATGGCTCGCCAGTCGTATGGCATATGGTCGTACACTTGCAGTCATGTCAATGATTGGATATGTGTTGGGGTGAGTCAGCCATTATAATGACTGGCTGACATTGCTAGTCTTGGTGACCGTCATTGCGAAAACATTCTATTTGACGGCTTATCCGGCGACACAGTGCATGTCGATCTCAACTGTTTGTTCGATAAGGTGAGTCTTGATGCTGTGAGGGATGACTGATTGAACCAGGGCAAAACATTCGAAATACCCGAAAGAGTACCGTTCCGCTTAACCCAGAATTTGGTCGACGCGTTGGGTGTGACCGGTGTAGAAGGTGAGTTCTTCAGTTGGTGATCAGCCCAGTTAACCTTTCCACAGGTGTTTACCGCAAAGCTGCTGAGATCACAATGGGAATTTTAAGAGCCAACAGTGATTCTTTAATGAGTGTTTTGGAAGCGTTTGTTCACGACCCTTTGCAAGAATGGATCAAGAGTGTGAGTCTCCCGTAGAGTCGTAGAGCTCAGAAAAGTCAGCTCATCACCTTAGTAGGGCCGAAGCAAATCAGATAGAGACGTCAAGGTGTACGCCGACAGAAACCTGAGACCGATCAAAGCTAAACTCCGAGGCATAATGGAAGAGGGAACAGTCGTCTCGGTTCCCAGTCAAGTCGAAGCTTTGATTAAAGAGGCAACAAGTCCAGCAAATTTGGTCAGTATTCTTCTCCTCTCCCTTGTTGTATTCCTCTTCCCATCCCGACGAGCTAACGTAAAATCTCAACAGGCTGCAATGTATATTGGTTGGGCATCGTGGTTGTAATGAATTATTTTTGTATATGTCGTAACGTAATACATGCATCCCAATATGATTCATCCCGTCAAAAACCTAGAATTTAAGTTCGTGGAATCGATCACCCTTGGAGAGTCCCCAAGATGCCTTCAAATATTTGGCGAGGTTGTCGACCTTTTTGATTGAGGCGAGGAGAGCGGCGTCAACAGACTGCAACGTAGATAGTTAGCATCACCTTTTGCTCTTCTTCTACATCCTGAACACCCACCTTTTGCTCAGATTTCTTCTCCTCAGGGAATGCCTTCTTCTCTTTGCCTTCACCGAAGAATTCTCCCTCCTTTGATCCCTTGGCGGCCTTGGATTTGGTAAAGTAGGCATCGTTAACGGATTCAGGAATGGAAACACCGGCGATGTCGACCTTGGTGGAGGTGGCGATAACGTAGGCTTGGCTTACTCGTCGAAGAGGTACACCGTTGATTCTAAACCATACTATTAGTCCCAGCATATTATCGAGAAAACTTAGCCTACTCACTTGAAAGGACCGGAAACCAAGAGGAGACCACTGTCGAGTTGCTTAAGGAAAACAACTCGCTTGCCAGAGAATCTACCAGCGAGGAGGATGAGGACGGTACCGGGGGTGATGCTGGATCGGAGAGCGGTTTTGCCGGCAGTCTTTCGAGAGACTTTGGGTTTTCGAACATCCTCAGCGGGGTAGTATTTGGAGGCTTTGATGGTGGGTACCAATCGCTTCTCTCCGTTGGCTTTGCCGCCAACAGTCTTCTCGGTGTGAGCGGGAGTTTCGGTCTTAGCGGGGGCGGTCGAAGTCTTCTTTCCTGTAAATGCAAAGCATAATCAGATACTGTTATCCCGAATTGCACCCATGACATTCCTGATCCCTTCTAAGCCATAACTTCGCATCCTGCAAATTCATCTTGTTTCCCGATGATAAACATTTCTCTTTCTTCGACTTTCCAATCTACTCTCTACCATGTCACATCTACAAGACAGCTCAAGCCGCCAACGTACCCTTGAAGAGACCTCGCTTGCCAGCGACCTGTGACCTGGAGAGACGGCCAACGTTGGGAGCGATTTCCTTTGATCGAGCCATCTGAGGTAGTTGTTTTATTAGTGAGTTACACTTGTTGGAAAGATGACGAGATGGAATTCACCTTTTTAATTGTTGTTGAAGGATGAGGAGCCAAGAATGAGAAAACCTCGAATTGATGATTTCAACAACAATAGCACAGAGAGAGAGAGAGTCTGTCCAACCGAGAATCATAGGTGCAAGTGATGCTACGGTGAGAGACCACGGTACGGTGCAAGAGAGACGACACAGGATATGACAAAACAGCAAAAGTGCAGCTTTCCCTGAGACAGACGAATGTGGCACCTCAAAAAACCGAGCTCGGATATAATGAATGTACCTTTCTTAAGTCCGATCGTCTCGCGGAAACAGTCCAGCGGCAGAGTCCGTTCTCACCTTTTGTAAGAGAAATCTCACGTAGCCAACTTCGCGTTGAACGTACATTTGTTTGTTGGTTATCCTCATATTCGAGTAAATGAATGCATACCTACCATGTCAGATCCAAACTTCCCACCGAACCTGAACATCAGCCCTCTTCTATTTTACAATGACGAAGATGCAGATCAATCTCGTCAGAAAATTGCAATCAAGACTTATGGCATAGCTGGTCGAGTTTGGTGAGGGAATAACCAAAAGTACGCATTTGGGCTGATGAACGGTCAAGGGAGGCTACGAGACCGTTGCTTGAATACTTTACGCCATCTACTCAATTTGAACCTCCTTGTTCGCTGTTCCAAGAAGACCAGGTGTACCGGATACTTGAATTGGGTTCTGGTCAATCAGTCGCGTCTCTTCATCTAGCTGATTATCTGAAAGAAGAAGACTTGGTTGTAACTACGGACCTTCCCGAGGTTATGCCTCTATGTGAACAGTCCATTGCAGATTGGGCTCCCTCAAATTCCAAGCACGGTCGCGTGATTGCACAGCCGCTGGCATGGGGCGGTGATTCTTCCCACCTCCATCCGTTTGGACCTTTCACACATATACTGATGTGCGACCTCGTGAGTGCATCCACTCTTTGTACGATACTGACAAGAAGATTTATTTCCCAAATCTGTATCCACTGCTGCTACATACTCTCCTGAGTTTAACGGAAGCAAGGGAGACTTTGAACATAGAAGAAGAAACATTTGGGCCAGAAGTGATACTATCATGTGAGTAGAAAGAAAAACAAGGAATTGCTAACGATTATAGATACATCTCGGACACTTGCTCTAGAGGAATCCTTTTTCGACTCTTTTTCTCTATACTTTCACATGGCACCTGTACGAGGAGGACATTGGGATGCCAAGGTTTTCATATGTAAACGCTGGACAGTATCGGAAGAATGGACATTACCGGACATTAAAGACGTCATGAATGGAGGAAAAGGTGTCCTTCGAGGTAGAAGTTTTACTTTGGTGGATGATTTATTCGGATCACTGGAATGGGATATATCATAGTGCTGGATTATAGGAAATACTCGATTGCCTAAACGTCAGCACAAGCTTCGTAATTTGAGAAACTCACTTTTACTTGTTGTTGTTGTTGATTAGGACCATCCCTCTGTACTATCATCAGCGAGATCTCCATGCATTTTGGAAGATTGCACAAACCTCGTTCTCAGGCGCTGCACTGAACACATTGAAGAACCTTCTTCCTCCCGGTGAAACCTCTAGTATACTGGCCATGTTACCACAACGATAGCAATAGTTTGGAGCACTCCACACTGTACTCAGTTGGTCATTATACAGAACAGAATACCCTTCCATACAAAGTTGATGTGCTCGAAGGACATGGTTCATCCCGTTGAGGTTGAGAAACTTTTTGACAATTGATGCACCAAACGTATACCCGGCGCCCCTATTCATCAGCAAGATCTCGACTGAATTCAACTCACCTCGGGCTGATAGCAAAATCCTCCTTCTCTGGATCTGGATCTGACCAAACCAAATCCGCCATGGGTCCCTCGTGAGGGATCTCTCTAAATCTGTCGATTATTTTAATTTGGTCGATGTGATGTATGGAAGGACTGAGGCCACCATGTACGCAAAATATCGCATCGTCGATGACCACACTAAGTGTGAGGAAGTCGAACATATCGGTAAAGTACTGCCAAACAGCGGGAGAACCGTATTTCCTCGTGCATTCGAGATAAAACCCATAGGTCTAACAAAGGTATTAGCGTTGGCCCATCCATTCCACAAATTGCGTCAGATTTCCGTTCTCTCTATCCGCTCCAGCATCGGGTTCCCCTTAAGAAAGAGTATACCTCTGTCACACCGGAACGGATCATTCTCCATGGGCGATATACACCTCAGAGTCCTCTTTTGAAGGTTCTCATCATACACAAGTTTGAGAACAAAATGGAACCAACCTGCGTCACCGCTCGAGATTCGTGGTTCCCTCGTATTAGATGTATTCGTTCCGGATAACGGAGTTTCAAGCAAGTGAGAAGGGATATCGTTTCCACGGAATGTAAACCTCGATCGACGTAGTCACCTGATTCCACATCAGCAAACAGAATCCCGAGTATGGGCACAACTTACCTAGAAAGAGGTAATTCGTATTTGGTGCGGACCCCCCAATTCGAAAGATCTCTATCAGATCGTGAAATTGACCATGTATATCTCCAACTACAGTGATCGGTGAAGCGACATGGACCACATTGCTCTCTCTCATTAACACTTCCTTAGTCTTCTCACAGATCTCCCGGAGCAGAGCCTCGCCCAAAAGCTGCTTGTCACGGAGGCGGTCGATGCAGGCATCGAGATCAAATGGCGCCATCCATGGACGTGAGAGGCGGGGGAGAGATGGAAGAGAACAGGAAAAGGATTGCGCGTTGAGCGTTGAGTGTCGAGTGTCGAGGGTCCGGACGATCTTTCTTTCGTATGCCGACAAGAGGATGCTGTCGCAAGCTAGCCAGTCTTATCACTAGATGATCATTCAATTGTTAAGCAGTCGAAAGGAATAAAAGAAGAAGAGTTTAACACATCAAGTTGTTGATGACGGCAAGACAATGAGGAGATAGGCACACCGGTGAGCTCGCATGTGGGGGAAACTTTAGGCTCGTGGGTATCGGAGAACATGGGCTAATCTCCGTCCGCTTGGTCCTGTCGGGGCTATACAGGGTAAAACGTCATAACAACCATGTCATTCATAGTGAATATCGTCAATAAACAAAGTACATCTTACCCTCATCATTCACAAGTTGTGAACAAGTCACCACCATGTAAGCACCACCACTCCCCCAGGCAAACGAGCCCCCAGCGCCTACAGCTGATCCCGTGTCAGGTTCGGTCGTCATCACGCGGATTACGATGACTACCCTTCGGTCCGAGCCGCGGCCAGTGGTGCAAATCATCAACCAACAAGACCTGTAGATAAAGACAAGACCGAGTCGGAGCTCACAGTCAATATCAAGAAGGCTACCAGTCCTGAGGAGACCGCTCCAAGTAAGTACTTCTTTCTGGAACGCTCGCTGACAAATCCTGAAGAGCAGAAACATGTTAGAAGTAAGTACTGATCGATAAGACTCTCGCTGATCCAATAGAATGTATCGTTTACACATGGGATTATCATTCCTCTTTATCTGTGTGGAATGGTCTGAGGACGCAACCAATCCTTGCGGATGAAGTACAAACTTTCAAAGCGCTGATAGTGGTACATAAACTCTTGCAAGAAGGGCATCCTGTTGTGAGTTTTAGATCTGCTGGAGCACCGCTAATTTGTAGACCATCAAAGAAGCACATGCTCAGACCGGCTGGTTGGAGACCTGTGGACGTACGGTCGGAGACGGTGGGAAAGGATATGGAGGGTTGATCAAGGCGTACACTTCGTTCCTCTTATCCAAGCTTAGATTTCATCGTCACCATCCCGAGTTTAACGGTCTTTTCGAATATGAAGAATATATCAGTTTGAAGAACATTGATGATCCTAACGAGGGGTAAGTCATCACATATTCAGTCTGTGCTGATACTGGTGCACTAGCTACGAGACTATTACCGACCTCATGACACTTCAAGATCAGATAGAATCTTTCCAAAAACTCATCTTTACTCATTTCCGCGGATCGGCAAATAACGAATGTCGAATATCTGCGCTTGTACCCCTTGTCAAGGAAAGTTTCGGTATTTACAAGTTTATCACCAGTATGCTTCGTGCAATGCATAGACGTGAGTTGGTCCTACATAAAACTCGGCTGATCGAGCAGGGACCGACGCGATGGACGCTCTTCTCCCCCTTCGGGAGCGTTACAACGCTCAGCACTATAACCTACGTCGATTTTACTACGAGTGCAGCAATCTCAAGTACCTCACCGGCTTGATCAATGTTCCAAAGCTTGGACAGGTGAGTGCATACTTTTCTGGCTAGGCTGACAGGCAGGAACCACCTAATCTCATCGACAATGGCACGGCTCCCGAACTGCCCGAACGCCCCCCTACTGAAAAGCCTCAAACCCGGCAAGAAACCCCCCGAGCGACTTCTCCCGTCGCCACGCAAGGCGAAATCGACGAGCAACGTCGAATGTTGGAGGAATATGAACGAAAACAATCAGCACTCGTTGCTCAAAGAGAATCGGAGCAAAAACGGCAAGAAGACGACAAGCGTCGACAGGAAGCCGAGTATGCCGAGCAACAACGTCTCCAGCAGGAACGAGAACGACAAGCTCAGGAACAGCTACTCAGAGAACAAATGAACCAACAGTACAACCAGCAACAGCAAGGCCAATTCGGTCAGCTTCAACAGGAGATGCTGGCCATGCGAGGCCAATACGAGCGAGATCAGATGTTATTGGAGCAATACGATCGTCGTGTCAAGTCATTGGAGAGTGAACTGGGTCTGATTGGCGCTAATGTCGGTGCTCAAATGTCTGCTAAGGACGAGCTCATCGCCCAACTGCAGAAGCAAATAGAAATCTGGAAAAACAAATATGAAGCCCTCGCCAAACTTTACTCACAGCTTCGTGGCGAGCATCTCGACCTTCTCAATAAATCCAAAGGTTTCCAACTCAAGGCTAATTCGGCTCAAGAAGCGGTCGACAAGATGGAACGCATGGAAAGGGACGTGAAAACCAAGAACCTTGAGCTTGCTGACATGATCAGGGAAAGGGATAGAGCAAGATACGATTTGGATCGATTGAAAGCGGTTCGTGTTATGTCAAAGTATGCTCTAGATCAGCTTGACTGACTCTTTCACAGACTCACAGGGAAGAGATTGATCGACTCAAGCGTGACCTCTCGTTTGCCAATGAAAGAGCCGAGGACGCTTCCCGTCACAAGAGCACTGAAGTCTCCGGTGTGATGGCCAAGTATAATCGTCAATTGACCGAACTTGAGGACTCCTTGAGAGTGAGTCAGGCTACACTTCCTGCAATTATACAAACTGATCCGGTATCTCCAGGCGAAACAAATGCAAATCGACGAACTCCTCCACAAACTCGACGCCAAAGAGGGTGAAATATCTCGTGTCATTGAAGAAAAGGAACAAGAGCTCCTTATCATGCAAGAGGGTATGGATTCTACACTCAAGGAGCTCAGTGATCTTCGAACTGTGAGTGAATCTAGTATCAAACCTAAAGCTGATTGTTTAGACATCTGGCGACACCAACCAAGCATTTGATGCTCAAGTTGACACTCTTATCCTGGATCACCGAAAAGAGCTCAACGCCATCATCGACTCCATCTTGCAAGCTTGCATGCAGAAAGTCGACGATGCGATTTACGAGCTCGAGGCTCCCATGCAAACCGGTAATACCACCGCCACCCCAGAATATACCTTGTCAATGATCGAAAAGGCAATGACCAATGCCACCGAGTTTGCCTCGACATTCAATCTTTACCTTGGCAGGAAGAGTGGTGGAGGACACGTTGATGTCATCAAAGCCGCTAATGAGCTCGCTCAAGCCATGTCAGAGACTCTCGTCAGTTCCAAGGGTATCACACGATTTGCTGAAACCGACGAATCATCCGACAAATTGGTAAAAGTCGCCAAGGAAGCCGGAGATGCTGGTTATCGATTCTTCCTCAACTTACAGTCATTCCGACTTCTTGCTGGTGGCAAAAACGAGGAAGCAGCGCTTCGAAACAATGCCGAGACTCGAAGTGCTTTGTCCAAACTTTCTGACACGGTCGAGAAATTCGTTCCCAAAGCTAAAGCGTCTACTCTTTCCCGAGCTAACGGCGATATTGGCGACATTGTATCCCAAGAGATGCAAAACGCGGCCAACGCTATCGAGCAGGCTACCCAACGTCTACAAGCGCTTATCGCAAGACCTAAAGGATCAAAGTACACCTCACTCGATGTACAAGTTCATGACGCAATCCTTGAAGCTACCCTGGCTATAACCAACGCTATCGGTCGACTCATTCAGGCCGCAACTGAAAGTCAAGAAGAAATCGTTCGGGAAGGCAAAGGATCTAGCACTACTCAACAATTTTACAAGCGTAACAACCGATGGACGGAAGGTTTGATTTCCGCTGCCAAGGCCGTCGCTTACGCTACCGGACTTCTCATCGAAAGTGCCGATGGTGTGATCTCTGGCACTCATTCCCTAGAACAGTTGATCGTGGCTTCCAACGAGGTTTCCGCAGCGACAGCTCAACTAGTAGCCGCTTCTCGAGTCAAGGCTTCACTCATGTCAAAGACACAACAGCTCCTCGAATTGGCTGCCAAAGCGGTCACTGATGCTTGCAAAGCACTCGTCAAACAAGTCAAACTAATCTCCAACAAGCATACCGATGATGAAGCAGTGGACTACAAAGCTATGCCTTCGCACGAATTCAAAGTTCGCGAGATGGAGCAACAGGTTGAGATTCTCAAGCTGGAAAAGGATTTGGGTGCGGCACGGCGAAGGTTGGGAGAGATGCGCAGAGCAGGATATCATCAGGAAACGGATTGAATTACATGTTTGTAGTATGTTGTTATGCTATATACCCAAGAGGTTCTTCACTTGTTCCCGTACTCTTCTTTCGAATTCGGGTTTGTTGTCACGATACAATTTGCAGCACTAAATGTTCCAGTCAGCGATATTTTCTGGACGAGACTGTCAATGAAGAAGATGGTGGTTATAGCGAACAATAGAAATCCAGCTCACTTCGACATCTGCTCCACTTTCGATATTGGGCTCCGCAAGCATGCTAAGAACACTGAGTAGCACGCTTCTAACTCCTTGTACGGGTGACCAGCGTTCTGATGCTGACTCGTAATGAAGAGGATCATCACCAGGGGGATGTAAAATCGAAATGCAAACCACCCCGTTTGGGTATACTATCCATAAGCTAATGATAGTGACACTAGAACTCACTATTGGGATGCAATAACGGTGGGTCAAAGGTCATCGTAAATGGGTTGAGTGGATAATCACCGGGCTAAAGCTTCAGCATAATCCTCTTCGCCGGTGAACTTACAAATGTCAACTTGGCAGCGAACACCCCTCCTTCCTGACATTAGCAATGTTCTCCTAACGCGTCCAGCTCACATATGGTGTGCCTTCTGGACCTTGAATGAGGGCTTCCCATTCCAGCATGTTGTCCTCCGACACAGGTCCTGCAGTGATGGTGTCTTGCAAAGGATCGGCCGTGAGGTCTCGATATTCCTTCATCAGGCTGATAACGACACGTCAGCGAGCTTCGCTTTGCTGGATCACATCGGCTATCTCACCGACGGGTCGCTGTTGATGTCTGTGCTCTGGTATTGTTGTTGCTAAACATCGTGTCACTAAACACACGCCGATAGAGAGATGAGAACAAGGATGGGAACGGAGACAAAGAAAAGTGATGTCAATTGGGTTGTTCAATGCGTCGTGCTGTTACGGAAAAGTGGAGGCTGCCACAGGTACATTCGTGACAAATTCTGCTATCATGGAAATGCATCTTATTCTCTACAAAAAGCTGACCTCTTCATGTCACGATGCATCTCTGATCTCAAATCGCGATAGACCTCGTGTTGATTTATTACAAATACAGCCCAGCAGGCTAGATTGTCAGCTTTGTCGTACGCGTGAACACTCACAGTGTTCTCATCTTTCCTGTATAAAACCTTCTCCCGAGCAGAGGTGAAATCCTGAGATATAGCACGGGGTAAGAGATTGCCCACGATTGTAGCCAGATGATCAGACTCACGGTTTTTGTGACGCGCATACGTCTCTCTCTCAAAGCCAACAAACCCGCCTCGGCTGATCATCAGCTACTTACACAAACTCAAGAACTCACTGCAAACAGCCTTGATATCCGCTCCGGACAAATCGTCCTTTGTCATGACCAACTCTTCGAGATCCACATCATCTGCCAAAGACATTCTTGAGGTATGGAGCTTGAAAATGTGACGTTTAGTTTTGGTGTCGGGCAAAGGGAATTCTACGTTGTCAGATTTAATCGATCAGGAAAGATACTTACCAATTTTTCTGTCGATCCGTCCTGGTCTAATCAGCGCCGGATCAAGCGATTCGATCTATGCACAGTGAGACGTCAGAACAGGATCTCGCATTCATTCGCGAGCCTGAAGACGTACTCTATTTGTCGCCATGATAACTTTGACATCACCTCGAGTATCGAAACCATCCAATTGATTCAAGAGCTCCAACATGGTCCGTTGAATCTCTCGTTCTCCACCTGACGTCGAATCGTATCGCTTTGTACCCACCGCGTCGATTTCATCGATGAAAACGATACTGGGGGCATGTTCCTCGGCGACTCTGAACAATTCCCTGACCAGTTTTGGACCATCTCCCAAATATTTCTGAATGAGCTCTGATCCCACGATACGTAAGAAGGTAGCCGAAGTTTGATTGGCAACCGCTTTTGCAAGCAAGGTTTTACCTGTACCAGGTACACCATAGAGAATGACACCTTTTGGAGGTCGAATACCCATCTCCTCGTAAAGCTCTGGGTGGGTGAGAGGAAGTTCTACCGATTCCTTGATCTCTTGGATCTGTGTTTCTAAACCTCCAATATCCGCATAACTTTCCGTGGGTGCTTTATCCAGTTTCATGACCGAAACCATAGGATCCGTATCGTCTGCGAGGACTCCAACAATTGCATGAGTTTTGTGGTGAAGGAGCACTGAACATCCGGGTTCCAACAGATCTTTGTCGACGAATGACATAATACCAACATAGTACTCAGGACCGTTACCGACAGATACGATGGCATGATCATCGTCGATGATTTCCTCTAAAGATCCCACTCCCATAGGTGATCCTCGGAGTTCATCGACTCGAGATCGATCGGCAGCAGTTCGATCTTCTCCAGATTGTGAAGCTTGATTGGCGACAAATTCCTCCTCCATCAACAAGTAGTCTTTTATCCTTTCCATTTTGAGCATTTTGAGCTTGCATCGAGTGGTGGGGTAGACTGGGGGTAATCGAGATGAAGCATCGGGCCCTCGCTTCTTCTTCTTACCAACTCGAGTGGGAATAGGAGGTTCCCATTTGGATTTCTACGTGAATATGTTGGCATCGCACTTCCCACTCAACAAATTCGCCTTGACTCACCTTGTCTTTATTATCTTTCCCGTCCTTCTTGCCTCCTCCTGGAGCACCGCTTGATGGAGCTTGGCCCTGTGAATCGTCAAAAGAGTTGAGCTTGCAGCTGACGATGGGTAGATGGGCGCTTTGTTACTTACCATTGATGCTAAACTACAAGTGGTATGGAGTGTGGTAGTTGTAAAAAGTAGTAGTATATCAATTCGAAAGAAGGGAATGAACGCTTATGCATTGTTGCAATGGCAATCAACGCGTTTTGACATGACGATGTAGGGGGGATGTATGCTGTTAAAGTGGTTGGGTGATACGTTTGATCCCGCTCATACCTCCGGTGGCAGCGGCCACGTTGGACTCACGTGCCCTGCGTCATTCTTACAAATTGGCCACCCAAACAAAAATGAAAACAGCTTGTTTGTAAATAACCCAGTTGGACAGCACTTTCTCCTTTTCGACATCGCATCCTTGTCCATCCCCCGTATCATTTTTATCAGACTAGATATAAGCGTGACACTCTGTCATTGTTTCGCTTCCGATAATCGTGTTCACAGCGTCGTGTCTTTTGAAAGAGCCAGAAAGATCACATCAAAGTTCGAGAATCGAAAGAAATGTTTGTTATCAAATCCCGTAAGTCATCTTTGGTGCTTCTCTAGTTGCAAGCATGTCGGTAATGCTTGTCTGGAAGTACACCTGATGCTGATTAAATGCGGAATCTGAACCAAAGTTCTCGGGAAGATGTGGGGCAATCCAGCCAATCCTGAGCTCATTCAGATACCTGCTGGTCAACTATATCTCGTTCGACCAAACAGTATCAAAGGATCAAGGGAATGCATGTGAGCTATGATTGTCTGGAGACGGCTTAATGCTCGAGAACTGATATTATCGTTTCATTGTCGTCAGATTTCAAGATGCTGTGGCGACAATTAGAAGGACTGGGGTCGAGTATCAGTATCAGCTTGTCGTGACCCGTGCTTATGAGGAAGGGGAAGAACAGTTATTGGATGAAGATGCGGAAAGTAAGTGACCTCGCTCTGACAGGACTGACCACCTGTAGCCGACGACGAAAGAGTTTTTCTCATCGATCAAGCTCTCGAGTTTCGATTCGGCGTTCTTGATGGGGATTCCACCTGTGCTTGGAGGGATATGAGCGGAGATGAAGGTGATTTGTGGGAGTTTGTTAGCAGCAAGGTATGTCTTCGTCTCAGAGAATATTGGTAACCTTTTAGTCCGTCCCCAAACCTACCAACAGTCTCTTTGAGTTGACTCTGCTGCATTGTATTTATGAGAGGGTGAGCCAGACCCATTGACGTCTCGTACTGACGTTTAGAAATACCTACGTTCACACGAGGAAGCCACAGATGCCGAACTGGAAGCCCTTAAATATAACGAAAAGCCATCTTTGCCTGCTACTGATCCGAGTGCATCTGCGAATCTAGAGGACAAACTCGGCTCACTATCAGTGCAGGAAGATCCTTTCAAGGATGTTCCTGTCCTGCATCGTTCTCACGCAGAGTTGTACCTTTTTGACACAGAAACAGACGTTTTTGTAATACAAGAGAAAGAGGTGGATGCAGATCTTGTATCAAATGGAGACTACGATAGTACGTCTAGACAAAGCCAGATATGTATAGGCAGCTCACAGTGAGGTCAGCTTGGATCATCGTCCGTCACAATTCCACGCCGTTCATCTCCGCGCCGATTGACGCCGAAATGAACCCTCGTTTCGACATGGTGAGTACTTCTAGCCAAGGATTCCGCTGATGTTCCAGGCCAACCAAGCTTTCATGTTCACATTCCGAGAGACCGAGGGTCTTCCAGGTATGACATGGTGTCTTAGATTCAATGAACAAGTTTTCGTTGAATGGAAAGACAAGTTTACTATCTACATGTGGGAAGGCAAGAATAAAACCAGTTATGCGAAAGCAAAAGCAGACGAGCAGCGATACATTCAAGAAGCTTATGAAGACGTCGAGATGACCGAACCAGAGGAGGATGAAGATCGAGAAGGGTCAGATGACGATGATGACGAGGACCGTTCGTCTGCAGCAGACCCAGAGGAATACGGTTCCGAATCAGAAGAGTCAGAGAAAGAAGCTTTTGCTCATGGGTCAAAGAATCATCAGCTGGCTGTGGGTTACAAGAACGATATGTCCTTTGTAGCCCGTGGGGATATGATCGGTGTATTTGCTCATCAAGACGACAAGCTGCGATTCCGTACCGCTATTGACAGAGTCAAAACCATGGATGGCAAGAGTTTCTCACCTGGAAAGGTACGTGAGGGACGTTCCAACGTCGTGCTGACCGCTCTTTAGATGATGCTCCACAACCAAGACGGAGATATGCTACTTTTGGACCCGAAGAACCAAAACTCAGTTTACCGAATGGATCTGGAGTATGGTAAAGTAGTCGATGAATGGAAGGTTTCTGACTCGGTCGAAGTAAACAATATCATCCCAGAGTGAGTCTAATAATTTGCATGTGACCCCTTATACTAACGGTATCTAGCTCCAAATATGCTCAGATGAACCCTCAACAAACATTCATTGGGCATTGTAAGTGAAAGGACTTTCCCAGCCCTCACCCCGTCGCTTACTATCGCCCATAGCTCACAACGGCCTTTTCCGTATCGATCCTCGTGTCTCCGGCAACAAGCTCGTAGAGAGCCAATTCAAACAATATGCCACCAAGAACGATTTCTCGGCCGCTACCACCACGGAGTCTGGCAAATTAGCTGTTGCTAGCAATAAGGGAGATATACGGCTTTTCGATCAGATTGGCAAAAATGCCAAGGTGAGTCATGCGCGTTCTCACAACATTGTGCTGACCTTTCGGAACGTCAGACTGCCCTTCCTGCACTGGGAGATCCTATTATTGGCGTTGATGTATCGGCAGATGGGCGATGGCTCGTTGCTACTTGCAAAACATACTTGCTGTTAATTGATACCCTCATTGGCGACGGTCGGTATAAGGGATCGCTCGGTTTCGATCGAAGCTTCCCCGCAGATAGTAAACCTATTCCCAGACGGCTTCAACTCAAGCCCGAACACGTAGCCTACATGGAAGATGCTGTCTCGTTCACACCTGCTAGGTAAGTCCCTCGATCTATCCACGGGCTGTCTCGCTGATCGATCTCAGATTCAACACGGGAATGAACGAGGCGGAGAAGACGATCGTAACTTCCACCGGGAAGTATGTTGTAACTTGTGAGTATTTACTTGGAAAGAACACCACTAAGCTTCGATAGGGAATTTCCGACGTCTCAAACAAGGACGAACAGACGACTATCAGATCAAGGTGAATCAGCCCTCGTCCACTTTATACTCGTTCGCTAACGCTACTTCTAGCAATACGATTCCCGAGTTGTGGCGGATAATTTCAAGTTCGGTGCAGACAAAAACATCATCGTTGCACTGGAGCACAATGTGATCATGGCCAATAAGAAGGAACTTGCAAAGGTGAGTTGGCACCGAAATCGCCTACTATGGCGAATCTTTCAAACTGAATGCCTTAATTTCTTTCCCCTCAGCCCACGCGATCATCACTTGCTCCGCATGCGACATTGTCCACTCCAGCTAAGCGAATCCGACAATCTCACAGCAATATCGTAAACAGTCCATATTAGTGTGTTTGGGGTTACTTCTCTTTTATAATATCAGTAGTTGATTGTACATGTATCTGTATACACCTTTCATCCTCTGCTTGCTTCGGGTTCCGCTAGACCTTCTGCTGTCGATCTGTTTTCCATCTCCCTCGATGCAATCAATACATTGCATCCTTTTACCAGTTCAATAGTCTTGCAATGTTCACCGAAGGATAGTCGGTTGAATAGGAAAATAGTGTAACATGCAGACAGTACAATACCTGATGCACCTAGAGCTGAGGGTGGTAAGTGAAAGACAACCCTGACAACGATATAGCTGGTACTCCTCGAAACGTATTGAGGTACGGATCTTTATAATGACTTACGTAGCACGCGTGAGGTCGCATATTGGCACTAGTTTTACATGGTGTCTTGGACATTGTAAGCCATGAAAGTGCCCCGAAGACCCCAGCAGCATGAGCAAGATGAGACATGCTTTTCCCTGTATACGCGAGGTGGTTGTTGTCCAAAGTAAGGAACGTGACTCTGGCCTCCCAGAATGATAGGGCAAAGGAACATATAGGCCGAATACCTACTGGAACAAGTAAAGAAGTTGTCACAATGATCAACGTCTGCTCCAGCCAGGATGCCCAAATCATATAACAGGTAGCCAAATAGGCAAGGTGTCACGCACGGGGGTATCTGTTGTCCAAAGGGAAGGACGTGTGTCTCTGGCTTGTCAGGATACTAGAGCAAGGAAGTTGCAGACTGGATACTAATAGAACAAGAATAGGACTGTGACCTATGAGGGTAGTCAAGGCTATGACTCAACTGTGTGACTTGTTGACTATAATGAGAGTTATTCAATGAGATCCATAGCTGGGGAAAAGTATAAAACATAATTATGGAATTAGGGATGTTTTATACCTTGCAGAATCCAGGGTTTCCATCATTCTGTGGGTTACGGTCGGGTCTTACAATAGCTTACAGTTGAGTCTTACAGTTGGATCTTATGGAGAGGTCTTTTGTAGATATTATGTAATCTGAACTTTAATTTCTTATTACATAATTTAAACTTGATACTTTATGATTCATGACACAAGAGAGAAACGGTATTGCTATAATGTTCAATAGTGAACAATATTGCTGGGGGCACAGCAATATCAAAGGGATAGAGGTATAGTAGTACTCAGCTCTGGATAGACTTCAGAAGGTGCGATAGGCATTGTAGCTTCTAGAACAGATGTTGACCCAGTGAGATATTGTCAAGGTGATAGGGTGAGACAACATTCAAGAAATCATGAGGGGAAGACTGGAATACAAAATGTATAGATGTATATATATAAATATCTATGGGGTACTCAATAAGAGGAGAAGATGAACCAGCAATACCGTTATTCTTATAACCTTTCCCTTATTCTGGTATCCTTTCTATATCTACCTAACAATATCGCTGAGAGCGGAAGTGTTCTTGAGCTACAATACCATGACATGTATCTATACCCACCAACCACTACCTTAGCTATCCTATAATATACCCTGAGATATTAACATGCATTTCACAATATTGTCCCAATCATCCCAAGTCTCGTATGTAGGTTAGCCTCGTTGGTCGGTACAGGCTCCTGACAACCAATCTGAACCAGTAATGTACTATGGTCCCAATTTGACACAGCTGTGTTGTATCAACAACATGTGTTCCCAATTATTATGCCCATTTTTACATCAGACAGCGTAGAGAAAAAGGGTATAGGCAAGGATACAGATCAAAACATCTTGCGACGGTATTTTTGGGAGACAAGGAGAACGATAATCAAGCTAAAGAAACAGGTTGTGACTTCAGAAGGGAAGATCAATGTTTTCGCTTCTAGGAGAGACCAAACCTTTGTGAGATCCAGCGTAAATAAGAGACAAGGTATCAAGCAACGACAACGTTTGAGATTTCAGAGTCAAAAAACAATAAATATGAAATGCACAGTTGATACAGATACTCGTGACCGGCATTAATACCCGGACAGTCCACTTCAAACACTTGCCTAAATATTGCCGTTTAAGCATTCAGAGACATGTTTTGAGCAGTTCTATGCATGAACCTTGTCTTGTTTCTGCATATTCCGGTCCAATCTTCTACCACCAGAACACCCTGACCTTTGCCCATCATCCCAGCCACATATGAACTCAATCTGCCCCAAAGAACTTTGTCACAGTCAAACAACTTTTCCCTTGATTGCTGGGTTCATCTTGCCTGTTTTAGTCCTTGGAGCCTCAGCTTCAAAATACAGAAGCGGCCACTTCTTATCCCTTGCTATGGCACCCCAGACCGTGACCCAAGCTGTGGGACCCTTTCTGGCCGGTTGGATATACTTGGGATTGTCTGAAACATTTCATCAAAAAGTTGGCTTCATATGTCCAAATCCCTCGATTCCAGTCTTGGTTTCTGTCCTCTCTGGCCCATTCCATCCTCTCCTCTGCCCTAAGGTTGTTTGAGATTGCATTTCTGAGCAGCAATTTGAGAAAATAAGCCATTGTTTTGTTTCAGCTATCTTTTTGCCTGTCTTATCTGTCACTCCAATGTAGTTCCCACTCACTTTGAGACTAGTAAAAGGGTCGGCTTTCATTTTCTGATAGTTCGTCTAGTGTCCCTAGCATCGACTTATGAAGGTCCGCCAGGAGGAACAAGATCATAGGGGTGTCTCACGCTTCTTCCAATTTGTCATAGCTTCTCCCATGGTGGGTGAAGGGCAATCAGCTAGAAGCGCCAATCCTCGGACAGAAAGGAGATTTTCCGGCCTGGTATGCATGGAATAATACTAAACACGCCTTGTGGGTGTCAGATGTACTATTCTGAGCAAATTACAGATGATGGATGCATGGAAAAAATGAAATATACAAGATGAATGTTGTCACCCAAAACTTCCTCAAAATCAGTGAGATTGGTCAAATCCGCGATATCGTAAACTTGCGGCGTTACAAGGCCCCCAGTCTTAGAACAGGTGTGATGCATATAAAGTGAGAATTTGCAAACTGTATGATATGTGGGGGGAATGACATTGATATGTGATATCAGTAAAATTACTGAGATTAGATTGAATGTATGACTGATGGTCATTACAGCTGATAGTCGTGCCTAGTCGGTGGTTCAATCCTTTCGACAATTGAAACAGTGATATAGAATTGCCTACACTGACGTTTTATTTTGGATGTATAGAATGTTTAAACAGACCATGCAAAGGTTAGTTCAAGCAGCAGACTCTACGAGTAATTATAGAGCCATATCTGCAGATAAGCCGTGTCTGGGCTCTAGATCAACGTCGAAGCCTTCAGTGTGGTGAAAGAAGAAGCGGAGGAGAGAGTATACTATCCTCAGGTCATACAAAGAGATTTGCTAGCAGAATCGTGCCAATCCTGAAATTTGGCCGGGATGCGTGTCATTTCGCCGGTTGTAAAAATCTCTCTTGTGGGGCATAAATTATGAGTAGCAAGCTTATCATGAATCATGAAGTATCAAGTTTAAATTATGTAATAAGAAATTAAAGTTCAGATTACATAATATCTACAAAAGACCTCTCCATAAGATCCAACTGTAAGACTCAACTGTAAGCTATTGTAAGACCCGACCGTAACCCACAGAATGATGGAAACCCTGGATTCTGCAAGGTATAAAACATCCCTAATTCCATAATTATGTTTTATACTTTTCCCCAGCTATGGATCTCATTGAATAACTCTCATTATAGTCAACAAGTCACACAGTTGAGTCATAGCCTTGACTACCCTCATAGGTCACAGTCCTATTCTTGTTCTATTAGTATCCAGTCTGCAACTTCCTTGCTCTAGTATCCTGACAAGCCAGAGACACACGTCCTTCCCTTTGGACAACAAATACCCCCGTGTGTGACAAAGCTTAACGTTATTCACCTACTTCTTATACACCCCCCCTTGTTATACAGTCCCATACAAATCATCATGAAATTCCCATACAAAATTACACCTGATCTGCCTAGCAATATCTAGCTTCACAACTCCCTACTTTTGCTACCTGGGAGGTATGCTAGACGGGCTAAGATATACACCAGGTTTTTATGTGTCTCTAGATGGACAGATGCATGCCCTACAGCAGAAAAAAGGTTTTCACAAAAGCGAAATTTGTAGTTCCAACAATGTCAATGCATGCATTCTGAAAGCTCCTACACATAGCTAGATGCCTCTCACTGCTGTTGACAAGCCCCCAGTCTTGTAAAAGGTGTGATGCATGCATGAGGTGAGAATCTGCAAACTGTATAATATGTGGGGGTGTATAAGAAGTAGGTGAATGACGTTAGATAATGTGATATAAGACAGGATTTAGACTACATAAATTTATAATCGGACTACTGGACTGGACTACCGGAGTCAGGATGGAAGGATCATTTTGTAAGGTACAAATAGTGCCCAATTCCATAGCTATATTTCATAATTTTTCCCAACTATGGATCTTGTTAAATAACTCTCACCACAGTCAACAAGTCACACAATTGAGCCAAAGCCTCAACTACCCTCATATGGCCACAGTCCTATTCTCGTTCCAGTCTAGCTCAGGTCTCAAAGTCTAGGTCTCGATATTGCCTCTCTGTGCGAAGACATCAGTGATCATCAATAGATCCTATGCACTTGGTGCAATCATCCAGACACTGATTGAAGCAGACTTCACAGCTAAGCACACCAAATGCTGTGCAGTCCTTCAGGATAATATGATGGGGTATTTGCTCAGTAGGGAATTTGTGGGGTTCTTTACAGAGACTGTTTTGCAGCTGAGCTGCAGGTGACACGAGCGTATATATGCTCATGGGAGTATGCTCAATACTAGTAACACCGCTTTGACTCATCGGAGCGGGACTGTCTCGTGTCGCTGGTGCTCTCGCCTCGATGCCAAGTCTGAATCTCATGTTCGGGTCCGAGCTCCAGGATCTCCGTGGTGTTGCTGGAACTGAGCCAGAGTCATTCCTCTTGTCAATTGCCATACACATTCGAATGCACCTTGGGGAACGATAATGTCAGAGTGTGAATGGTAACGACCAGGTAATTCGCATGTGGTTTCTAGGAGACAAGCAGATGTCGGAGGCGCGATCCGCGGGTTCCTTGGGAGGCTAAAGGTGTTAGAGAGTTCTTTTGCCGATCCGTACCAGTCTCAGCAGATCGAGTTGATCAGATCAAATGATGAAGAAAATCGCATTTTGATCTGATCCGTTCGTCGTGCCATTCTGTCGAATAGGAACCCCAACTGTACCAGCATAAGTTGAGAGTTCATCCATGTACCTGATACAACAGATACAGGCTCGTCTCCATCAAATTCCTTGTAGTGTTGAGGTACTGGTACGTATGCATGATGCTAAGTTGTCAAGGAGCTTGCCGACCAAAGGTGAGTACATGCATTAGTTGTCAGTTCAGGAATGATTGAAGAGCTCAGCATTGTGTGCACCAGAGCCAGTCGATACTCAGGGTCTTTGATGAGGCAGATGAAAAGTATTTGTAGGAGAGTTACTCACTGATTAGATGCTCGGCGGGAATAAATATGTAAACAGTACAATGCTTGGTGTTCAAGGCTAAACGTTCTGTACGACGCTTGGTCAGCGATCAGGAAATAAGATCAGATAGCCAGTAGCAAAGTCAGCGATATTGTGTGACAGGGATATATGCATGAGTATTGATGAACGCAAGAACAGATTATGTAGATGATTGCCGAGAGCGTGATGACGTGTACGGCGTAGCACTGGATTGAGAAGCCAGGTGCGCCGCTTCAGAGAATAGATCCGATTGAGACTGTGACGTTGTAGGGGTATTCGGCGAGTTGTTGGCGGGAATTTTGCGAGATGTTGGCGCTGTAGATTCACTAAATGTTGTTTGAGAACTTGCTGTCAGTAAGCGCCCGAGAAATTTGTCAACTCACGAGACTCCCCATATATCCCCACTTGATCCCAAAGTATGTCGATGGTTCAGCTTTGGAGGACGGTAACCTAATTGATGCATCGCTAACTGATCTCCCTTGGCTGCGGCTTTGAATAGTCGTTCTCTTTCGCAGGGATCCATTTCTTCGGGTTGATCTTGCAGATGACTTGATGGTATCCTCGGCGTTCGGCCAGAGGGAGATGAGGCGACAGAAGATCGAGAGCTCGTCGTTGACGATCGGGGGCGGGAGGAAGTGAAAGAGCCGTGCGGAGCAAGGATTCCCCCGGTATTTCTGATGCGCGGGCTTCTATTTGTGCTAGATCGACGGGCTATTGCGAAAATTCCAGAGTCTGAAGCTGCTTTTGGAGGTACAAAGATGTCAGGAGTTTGGGGGGTCGACGGAACAAGAGGGGATTGACTGGAGGGAAAGGGAGGGAAGTAAGAACGATCATTCTCATAATCCTCGGGTATGGGAGGGCTGGACATTAGTTCACTGAGACTTTGTATCCCGGGGGATGTGGAGCTTGAATGGAGGTGCATGCGAGGGGGAAGAGACACTCTGCGTGGTGCGACAGGCAGAGGGGCAAGCTCATCGTGTACTTCAGTTGAAGATGCGCTGGATGATGGTGCTTGCTTGGGGGGATCGTTGTTTAGCGCTGGTGGAGGTTTGTTAGCACGCATTTGGGTTGAATAGGCGAGGAACTGACGGGTATCATCTTGTCGGTATAGTGACGTCCGTACGTCTTCGTCCATGGAAAATGCACAGCGATGTTGTTCACGACGATGAAATGAATGTAAACACGATGGTGAAGAGACATATGCACATGTCTAGGACAACTATCGACAAAATACTTACAGGGTTATATACACCCTCATTCACCGCGTAAAACAAGATTGCAGTTACGGCATTCGGTGCGCAGGTAATCAACATTATATAATCACGCATTTATGAAGTGCATACCACAGATAAAGAAATTCATTCAACGGGAGAATCAGAAAAGGTATATAGAGAGCAAGTTAATCAAGTCTTCTTCTTGAGGTTGGCGGAAAGCTGAAGAGGAGTTAGCACGAGGTTCGGAATTCGATCACTCACCCATTCAAGACCCTCGTAGAGACCATCTCCGGAAGTAGCACAAGCTGCTTGAATGTACCATGATCGTTGTCGGAGGGAGTGGAGACCAAGCTTGTCGGTGATTTCGGCAGCGTTCATTGCGTTGGGAAGATCCTAAAAAAAGGTTAGAGTACTAAGGCGGCGATGACAACTCACCTGTTTGTTCGCGAATACGAGGAGTAGTGCATCCCTCAACTCGTCTTCACTAAGCATCCGTTGTACTGTTATACGTAAGCGCACCGACGCAACAGATATGACTCACATTCTTCACGAGCCTCGGTGATACGCTCTCTATCGTTCGAATCGACAACAAAGATGATACCCTGGGTGTTTTGGAAATCTGCGCGTTAGCTCGAAATGCTTCGTGAGCAACTTACAATGTCTCCACAAGGGTCGGATCTTGTCTTGTCCTCCAACATCCCACACAGTGAATGAAATATTCTTATACTCGACAGTCTCGACGTTGAATCCTGGATCCTATCAGCCACGTCGCGTGTATAGGATGACTTACCAATAGTGGGAATGGTGGTCACGATCTCACCAAGCTTGAGCTTGTACAAGATTGTGGTTTTACCAGCAGCATCGAGACCCACCATGAGAATTCCTATGAACAGTTAGCTAGCACGCGTCGAGACGTGAGACTCACGCATCTCCTTCTTGCCAAAGAGCCCTGAGAGAAGTTTTGAGATTGATAAACCCATATTGAAGATCTGTGTCTAGGTCGTGATGTGACGGTGGGGTAGGAGTGGATGCGCGATGGTGATAAGGGTAACGATGATATCGAATGGATGAAGAGTAGCGAGTAACTGGTGGGAAGTGAATGAGTTGGACGTGGAGGTAATTGAGTGTGGCACCAGTGATGCACGCGGCGGAGATATCGTGGGGTGAAGACGCGTTGTCTTTGTGGCGGTGCTATTCGACGCTTGAAGTTATTGCTGTATATGGCGCCCCTCGCCGCCAGAGAATATCTCGCGCCAAATCGAAATGAAAAAAGGCGCAACTCACCACTACCCCAAATACATAGGTATACTTTGTAAATTAGCGATTAAAGGCTAATGCTTCATCTCACTTCACATTTGCATCACATTTGGTCAGTATTTGTGCAAGTATCGAGGGTCGAAGAGCTTCCGGGAGTAGGTCGTTTCAGCATGCATACTTTGTGCTTGGAAGAACTGTGGATTCGACACTGTTATTATCCACTGCCAAAGGAACTACATCTATGCTTATGAAGACACCGAAAGGCTGGCGTATAATAACCCTGCCCTACGCCATGGTTGAGGCGGTGACTTGGAATTCACTGGGTATATGAGATACAACCGAGCATGGGAATCTCACGATGATCAAATGTAATTCAGGGTGTATACATAAACTAGATCGACAGTAGTGTATAACCCTCTGAGGGGCAACTGCTCTCGCTCGATGATTGCCGACTCCTTATGTTGTCTGCTATATCGACGCGATGTTTTTGTTCTTACTGGTACAGCGGCAATTGGCTAGCAATGGCGCGAGATGAAAATGGAGGTCGAAAATGAGTGTGGCAGATATACTCCCGCCGCGAGACCACAGGTACGAGCTCATCTCTACGTTCCCAGATGCATGCACGTGCGTCATACCAAGACAAACTGTTGAATTTTACAATTGTTAATGTAATAATTGCATCTTCAACTGCTTAAACCACCGACTATCCCCCATATCTCAAACGCTTGATCACCACCATAACTATGAGCCAGATAGCTGACTTCTTCTACCATCCGTTCTCATCTGCGGCGCTCAAACTGCTGCCGAAAAAGGGAGTAGGCTTACGAGCGAAAAGCAAGCGAGCGGATAGGATACCTGATGAGTGAGTTTCAAGCTTATGACTACCACTGATATGCAGTCCCCAACGACCGTTATTGACCGATTATCATTCAATCAACGACCCAACTATCCGTGTGCGAGTCCCAAGTGAGTACACGAGTCCGCCATAAAGCTGACGTACGCAGAAAAAGTGTCCACGCCTGTCAAGGTAGAAGCCAAGGTGTGGTTTGCCAATGAACGAACGTACATCTCCTACTTGTCGATGGGACTGCTTCTATCCACCATTGCATCTGGACTTTTGTTCGGCGCTCGTGACTCCTCTGCGAGGTGGTTTGCATTCGCATATGCGCTAATGTGAGTGCCAACTCAAACACAACTGCTGACATGCAGATCTGCTTCTGTCCTCATTTATGGCTGGGCTATCTTCCAAAAACGCTTAACAATGATCTCTGCTCGAGATTCGGGAAACTTTGGTAAGTCAAACCAAACCATCACACAGCTGACATATAGACCTTCTCTGGGGCCCTCTGCTCATCTGCGGCGCGTTGTTCATTGCCATCCTTGCAAACTTTGCATTTCGATTTCGAGAGGCTCAAAAAGAAATTGGAGTAAACC
The DNA here is from genome assembly GCF_035658355.1 of Kwoniella shivajii. NCBI lineage: Eukaryota > Fungi > Basidiomycota > Tremellomycetes > Tremellales > Cryptococcaceae > Kwoniella > Kwoniella shivajii. The sequence continues at coordinate 848,783 of NC_085914.1, forward strand.
CGTTATCCTTGCCAAACGCATGGAAGGAGGCAGGCAAAAAGAGTTCTTGGTAATATCACATCTTTCTACAAAATCATGCATGTCCATTAAGCAGTGCTTGTCTCCTTGTACGCCTATGCAAACAAGTTAGCGCCGAACAACTCCAATGAACCTACGTTCATCTCCGCATCAAGTTCTTCAGCTGTTTTCTTCGCTGGTCTGGCGGTTCGAGGTTTTGCGCCTCCACGTCCTCGTCCTCGGCCTCGGGGAGGAGCAGCGGATCGTGTAGGAGCAGCAGCGACTCTTGATGCTAGACTTTGAGCTTGATTTGGATCAATGGCGATTTCCACCTTCATGGGTCGTTCTGAGATCCATGATTGTCAGTTGCAGCAATGCATAGCCCTTAGCTTGAAAGTGGAAGAACTAACGGTTGTCGATCATTCTGTTGTGATCTAGCATGTCAGTCACGGCAGACATCTTAAAACTCACAAGCTGCATGAGCCTTGTTTGCGTCTCCTCGATTCTTGAAAACCACGGTGGCAACTCCAGTGCTCTTGCCGGTAGCGTTGTATGACATTTGCACGGTTCGTACGGGTCCGACGGTAGATTGCATGAGATCCTAAAGAATAAGCAAAACATCAATTGCAAAAAGACTCACCCTCACAGCAGCTTCCGTAACATCTTGAGGAAGATTACTGATAATGATCTTGATAGCCTCGGCAGTCAATGGTTTGGCAGGTGCAGCAGCTTGTGCTGCGGCTCGTGGTACGGTTGACGCGTAACGAGCTCTAGCAGATGAAGGGGTGCTTCCACCACGTTTAGCCCCACGTCCACGACTTGCCTTGGGCTTAGCTTGGATGATCTATACGGGTAAATAATGTAAGGAGCGATTGACAGGTAGTTTGAAAGAAGCGACCGACCTCGTCGAGGGATTTATCAATATCCATTTTGCTCGTGACCTTGTAAGTGACTTGAATATAGGTAAAGTGGTTACAAGTAAAGTATTAAAACAACAAGTGATGTATGAATTAAATAAGAGATCAAGGTTGCACGAGCGGCACCACCTCGGTGTTATCGTAATGTGGCACTTGGCCACTGGTTAAAATGATGACGCAGTGGTGCCTTGCCAATCCTTCTTTCCCTTCAAATACTACTTTAATGTTGTTCCCCCCTTGCTTTTACAATTGCATTCATACAACCCGTCACAACAGCAATGGTGTCCACACGACCGTCCCCCACTCCAGCGAGAGGTCGAATACCATATCCTTCCGCGACGACCTACACTCCTGGCGACGCTGACAACTCGCCCGCATACCTTGGCGCTTCCGAGCCAATCCGCAAAACGTCTTCTCGAGATTCGGACCGGCAAGGCTTAAAGACCTGGTGGAAAGGCTTCAGAGAACAAGAAGGCAACGAACCCACGAATGCGACAGGACGTGGAGTATTTGGCGAATATCTCGCCGATTCTATAGAATATGCCTCGGTGCAGGTCTCAACCAGTGGACCTGACGGCTCGCTTTACGTCTGGGGGTGAGTGATCGTTAAAGAGTACACAGCTAACATGTCAGTGTCATCCCCGTCGTCGTCGCAAAGTGCGGTCTGTATCTAAAAGAACACGCAACTGAAGTCGAAGGGACCTTTCGTATCTCTGGTTCATCGAAAAGAATGAAGGATCTGCAGACCCTGTTCGACACTCCCCCGAAGGTGCGTTTGTGAATTCCATCACCCATTGCTAATCCGCGTAGTACGGGAAAAACGTAGATTGGAAATTGTTACCATACACCACTCATGACGTAGCCACGATTTTCAGACGGTAAGTCTACAGCCCGCTTGACCACCGCTGACATGGTACAGATTCCTCACCCAGATGCCGGTAAGCGTCAGACGCCACGAATTCAAGCTGATAATATAGGAATCCGTCATCCCTTTTGACTTTTACGACGCCTTCCGAAGTGTTCTCACTTCCCACCGTTCCGGCGAAATCCCGCTAGACGAGGCAATCTCGCAATACAAAAATCTCATACAAGCGCTTCCTCGTATCCACCTTTACCTCCTGTTATACGTCCTCGACCTGTTGAGCGTGTTTGCCCGAAATTCGGATAAAAACCTCATGACCGCACCAAGTAAGTCTCAACGAAAAAGCCACCCGCTGACGGTTAGATCTCGCTTTGATCTTCCAGACTGGAGTACTGTCTCATCCGCTCCATACCATGCGACCAAAGGAACACGTGCTGTCGAAGCAGGTCCTTGAGTTCTTGATCGAACACCAAGACAACTTCCTCCTCGGTATGGAACTGGTAAGTCCGCCCCCAATCGTCCGTCGCTGACCTGTGCCAGAAACCAAAGAAAAAGCGCAAGGAAAAGAAACAAATACCCACACCCCCTCCGATGGTGAAAGCAGACTCTGATCTGATGCTGCCTTCGGATTCCGACGACGAAGCTCCGGCCGGCGGATACTATGTCATCGAGGGAACCGGCAGACCGACTTCTCCCCCCATTGCCTCTCCCGTGCAGCCCAACATCAGTGCCAGCCTGCTTCCAGCACCCCCAGTCAGAACCAAACCTTCTCCCGCTAAACCTGCTCCTTCCGACCTCATGGAGATGTCCGACTCCGACGACGAAGCTCCTCCAGGAGGGTATGAAGTGCGGACTGGAAATCCGTTGACATCGCGCGCGGCGATAATCGCCAAAGCTCAGGCTGGAGGCTCAAGTATAGCACGCAGGAAAACGCTGCCGACGCGAAGACCCGGAGACTCTACAGCCAGCCTGCGACGGACGACGAAAGAAGCGCCATGATGTTTTAGACGGACATTTTTTGTTGTAAGGTACCTGTAATGCATACAAAATTATGAAGCCCATTTGAGCTGTCGCCTGTCTAACCCTGCTCTAATTACGTTATGTTGAATCGCTTGAAGTGCTTGATCAACGCCGTTCTCCGATCTAATCTTCTGCCCTATCATCGCTGCTTTCTCTATCATGACGGTATCCGTTGTCGCTTTGATAAGCGCGTTGGCTACTTCTTCGGAACGCAATGACGAGACCTTGAGTCCCACGCCAAGCTTGGTCACACGGACGGACCAGAAGAATTGGTCGCTAATTATCAGCATTGATCCAAGACTCGAGACTCACCCAAACCATGGCTTGATCAGAGTCGGTAATCCAGCTCTTAGACTCGCACCCACAGTACCTGCTCCACCGTGATGAAGTGCCGCTTGGACTATGCTATCAGCGTGCTTCTATACCGAATGCGGACTCACTTTTCGGGAACAGCCAACCGTGAGGTATCTTGTCCACTCCAAAGCAACTGGGAGGGAATTTGATTTCTTCACCCTCTTTCCCTGGGTCTCCTCCTCGGGACGACCACCCTTTTGCGATGATCGCTCGTACATCGGCTATCAAAACGAATCAGATGAACCTCCCCGGATAAACTCACCCTTTTCTACCGCCTTGATGATGCTCTTGGTCATTTCATCCGGTCGGGGAACGACAATAGATCCAAAACCCTACAGATAAGCCACGGTTCGTAATCACGCAAACTCACAATATACACCAAGGCCTTGCCATCCTCCTTGGCCTTTGCCATGAAATCTTCCAGGTCAGCAGGGGGAGACCAATCCGTATCACTATCTTCCAAGTTCCAGTATCCGGTAATGGTAATATCGTCATGCCAATCGAGCGGTTTGGGCACGACCGCCGAGCTGAAATTGTATAAAAATGGTACTTTACTGACGGAAAGAGTCGACATATCAGTTGACTTTAAACCCAGATGCTTCTTCCTCCATCGATTGATCTGCCCTGCCGTCGCTTTCCAGATGATGTTGTCGAATAAAACATAGGTGGAATAGTTAAAACTCGGCCCCATTTCGAAAGCAGGAACCATAAACGCATGGGGGTACGCCGACGTTCTTGTCCATGGCATGGTGAATGCTCGAAAGTAAGGGATCTTCAATCCCTCGGCGATGTGTATTCCCGCCATCGTGGATGGACTTTCGATCAAAACGTCCGCGTCGTGACATCCATTCCACGCATCAAGCAGTACTATTGATCAGCTCTACCCAGAAATCCCCCCACACTCACAATCATCCAACCACTGCCTGAAACCACCAAGAGACTCTTTGAAAAACCCAGGAGAGAACATCTGCCGTGAGCAAAGTCCAACCCAACTTCACTCACCTTGTGCTCCTGGCTCAGCTTCATCAGCGCCGTTGGGTCACCTCCGGCTGGGCGGTGCTCAATACCATAACCTTCGACCCAGGTTTTAAACTCGGCTAACGATCAGCAATGCAAATTTCCCTTCATACTCACGGTGCGTCACAATCACTACTTTATGCCCGTCCTGGATTAGTCTCAGACCCAACGCGATGTACGGCTGAACGTCGCCTCTGGAACCAATGGTCAAACAAACGAAAGTTCTAGGTGTCAATTTGACGTTATAAGCTACCGGTTTGTTTGCCACGAATGGCATATATGCTATCGCTTCGTCGGGGACAACTTTTGTGTGATACATGTGATCTTTTGTCGGTGCCAAGATATCGGCTGGGTGCCTTTCAACGATAACTCCGGGCGATTCCGCTCTGGGGATGGTAGAGGTCGGGTCGAACTGAGGAGCAACTGGTTTCTGATCACTCGAAACACTGGCAGAATCAACCGTGACCAGCGAGCTGATACGAGTCATGACCTAGAAAACGTCAATATATCGTAAGTTCGATCTCACTCACCTCGTCTCTAGAAATCTTGTTCCAGAATTCAAAGCGTAAGTCCCGATGACCGTGGATATGCAGCGCCATACCAACAAAACCGACCCTCAGACTCGGGGCGGCAACCGCACCTTTAACCTCTTCCACCCGGAATCGGTACTTCAGATTCAGCGAGACCCGCGCTGTAGTGAGCTCACCTTGATATCAGGCGCTACAGTATTCCTTCGCCAAAAGCAAACAAACCGTGGAGTGACGATCACATGGCCCCGTACAGGAACGATCCCGGACACGACATAGCATCGTTTAACTAGATATCAGCATCGCCCTGTCTCTATCTCCACTCACTCCATACACCTTCATGCTCTTGCAGACCAAAGACCTTTGCGGCCATGGATGCCCTTTCAGCTTTTCGGGTTTCGTGGAGAAACGTATCATGATCGTCGTCGTCGTCAATGATGGAATCCTCAGACTCGGTGGAAGAAGTTCTCGACAGGTCCGTCCGTTTCTCAATCTCTTCGTCCGTCGCAACGCAATCATGACCGGCGATTTGGAAAATGATCGGTGGGATATCAATATCAGGCTTGTACTTTCGATCGGCAGCTGCTTTCACCGCCACTTCAAGAGCTCTGGTGAACCAGACCTGTTCGTTGAGAACAGCGATATTGAAATCGAGGTGTTTTTCACGATGAGCATGATTATCGACGAAACCGAAAGATGAAGAGGTTGTGCAATCAAGCTTTTGATTGTTCGGGGAGGAAGAGCGCCTTTCCGGTTTTGGCGAGGCACTACGTGGGAAGGAAAAGGTCCGTTTCGTTTCGGAAGTAGGTGTTTTGACTTTATGTACCTGTGACTTTGGCTCTTGCAGCCGACTTGACGGGCAATCTTCCACTTGCCCAGTATGCTCAAGACTAGTTTCTAGACCTACGAGGGTTGCGAATGAGTGGTACGGGCTGATACCCTTGATGCCGGTCCGATCCAGTGGTATGCAGCAACGCATATTAGACCAATCGTCCGATCCCTCTTGACCAGAGGCAAGCCTCCATTTCGAGATTTTTTGCCTATATAAAACCCCCTCAAAAGCCCTTCGCCATTGCATCGCGGACTGCTCGGTATCAACGGTGAAATGAGTTCGACGGATGCTGACCACGTTTTCATAGGTCACGTAGAAATCACATGGATGATTCGGGTCGAAAGGTTCACAGCGTTGTATATTAGATACTGATAATCAGCATTATATCTTTTACATCTCAACTCACATAAGACGCTACGTAGCGGTCGGACACGATCCGACTCGTTGGCACTGGCATACGTCGTGACCATCTCCGGCGTCAATTCCATCCATACCCTCCTGGCTCCTAGTGAACGGTGAACCGTGACAACGCCAGCGTGAACAACATCCAATCCCCGTTGTTCTGCGTCGCTGCCAGGTGTCGCTTGATTGGCAGATACAGGCGGTATGATGGCATGAAAGAGCAAACGATGAGTGGTAAGATGAAAGTTTCCAAACATGGTGACTCCTCTACGTTCGTCAGCAACAGATTCCTCGAGATGCGACTCACTTGAAAAGTAGCCCTTTGGTGTCCGCCAGCAGCCGCTCGGGCTCATCTTGCAACATCAAGTCTTCTATAGTGCCAAACTCGTCTTTGATGGCGGCCAATTTCTGCTCATCTGTCATTTCTGGTATCCCCATTGCCGCGGAAGTGTCGGTAGGTCCGTCGGGCTCAACAAAACTTCCCAGCTCGGGTGAAGACTCTACGGTAGTTTGCGGCAAAGCTGGTCTCGCTTTCGCTTCCTTGTGGAAAGACATGGAGGGTAGATTGGACATTGACAGAGCTAATAATTAGCAATGCTTCAATACCAAAACACTCACCCGTCAACTTTGCACTGAGCGAGTCCCTTTCCCTCTCGGTCTGCTTGATATTCTGGTCCATCCATCTTTGCAGACCCTCCCGGTCCTCTGTTATCGGTCCATTTATATGCTCCTCGTGATCTACTGCTGTCGACGTGCGAGAAGCATCAGAGCTGTTGGATTCGTCTTCATCACTATCAACCTCGTCGCCAGCCAAGCCGGAATCTGTATTCCCCCCGGCCATGAACTTGAACATGTCAAACAACTGGGATGAGCAAGGCATTCCTGTTCGGCTGACTTGCGATGATTTCTCTGAAGTCAATGGTGGGACTGCTGTATTTGACTTTGTGGCATTCAAACGTGGTGAACTTGATGGTGAAGAAAAGATACTGGTAATCTTTTTCGTCATAGCGGCCATGATGTTGTTTGGTGTGATGCCCGAGGCTGAAGATTTGTACCCGTATTCAGATGACTACTCGTAATGTCTATTTTGAATTGGGCGAACTGAGACCGACGTAGATGTATGAAGTGTCACGACACATGCAGAAAGTTGACATTTATTTAGGATGATTAATCGCTTGGATGACCTATGCACCTCGGCATTCCTCTTATCTCGCATTGCGTTTTCTTCCATGACCGGTTAAAATGTGTGCAGTTTATGCTTTTTTCTACTTCTGGTTACCCTTATTACGGGATCTCGGTGGGAGATCTTGCAAAAAGGAACGAATGGCTATTGACTGCGTACATGGTATCACAACAAGTGTTTAGAAAAAACAACCTTACAAATACTACAACAATGTCAAACCATTCTTGGCTCCCATGGCCGTTACCAATCCTTCTAAAATTGCCTTTCCTCACGGAATATCGTTTGACCCCCTGAGCGAGGTCGAGGTGCATGACTGCAGTGAGGCGGTTTAGCAACTTCTGGATAGCTCATCAAGCTTGGCTGAACCACCTCGTTCAGTCAAAGCGGGACATTGCTTATGAACCTTTGATATCGAACTGTGTTGATTACACCCCACGCACATAGGGTCTCTGATAGTTCCCGTGCATGTCTTCTTTCCTTTTGATGAGAATTGCAATGGTGTCGTCATTTTGCCCTGGTCTCGGTTGGTAGCAGCTCTCTTCTTTCTCTCAGCCTCCCGAGCCCCAGAACACTTCCATTGATTACGATTTTCGTCATTCCCTAGGTGAATGGGATCGCTGACATTGCCTGCTTTGTCAAAGAGAAACCCGGCGTTGTTGCGTCGAAGTGAACCTTCTTCAAATCGTCGTGCTCGGCGATACCTGTCAACCGGTCTCTGCCTTTTGGCACGAGCCCTGTGAGGTAGTATTTCACATCAGCATATGACATCCAGCAGTGACTTGGAGTACGTCCAGCAAGGAAGACTGACAGAGAGTTGGCAACATAATTGATTGGCATTTTACTCTTTATTATGTCGGGAAGATTCAAGAGATTTTAGACATTCGTTGAGATGTTTGAAGACTGAGGGAAGACGCAACGAGATAAGAGTAGTAGAAAGATGAAGAAAGATGAAGAGGGAACAGACGATGTCATGATGCGCACGGTCACTTTGGGTGGAATCCAGAAGAGACACGATGAATTGTCAGGCGTGTGTTCGTGAGTGTCCAACCAAGCACTCCAGTATGATGCATGTGATACATACTGGATCTACAATTTACAACTTCGTGCTGGTTCGATCATACGATTCATACCCCTGATAATATCTGACGCTTCTCGATCAATCTTTTCTACAAGATCATGACAAGTTGGGATATCGTTGATCAAGCCGACAGCGATTCCAGCACTAGATTCAAGCTTTATTTAGTGTATCCCATCACCGCTCGGACTTACGACCATATCCCAGCATCATGATCCCCAGTCTCATAGACCTTTTTCCCTCGAGCACCAGCCACGAGTTCACGCAAATCTTCGAATTTAGCTCCGCCAGGTCTTCGTTCTAGTCTTACGACTTCTGTCGAAACCGAGTTTCGATAAACCCGTGCAGTATTTCGCAAAGTCCTAATCTAGTCGTCAGCATCGTAAATCTACACCCAGGGTACTCGTTACTCACCGAAATATATGAATGGTGTCTTTTTCGGTAGACTCGACTATCTTTTCCTTGATCTGCTGGTGTATAGGTGATTCAACGGTACACATGAACCGGGTTCCCATGTTCACACCCTGTCAAGATCGTTTCAGCGTCGCTCTTGGAAACTTCTCCGACTTACAGCTGCTCCGAGAGACAAAGCGGCTGCTAGACCTCGACCATCAGCAAACCCTCCAGAAGCAATGTAAGGGATCGACAGTTCCTTTGCGGCGCGAGCAAGCTGACTGGTTAGCTCTATTGAGTCCATGTGACTTACCAATACCAGCCCCCCGATGTCGTCTTCGCCAGGATGACCGGCACCTAAAAGGACATTCAGCGTGTGAGTGTATCACTTGACTTACATTCAAACCCATCGATGCTCAAGACGTCTACCCCCATCTTTTGTCCGGATAAGGCGTGCTTCACAGTCACACATTTATGGATTATCAATCGTTTTGGCACATTGTCTGTTATAGGTACTCCAGGATCTCGGTAGGATTTGATAAATTCGATGAGTGGTTTGGCTGTAGACAGTGTTGAGCATCCGATTTGCAAAAAAAGAGACTTACGATTGTTCCCAGCCGTCTCAAATATGTCTACACCTTCTTCCAGAGCAGCTCTAGCATATCCAGCGCTAGTCAAATTTAACATCACTCCTCGGGGTACAAACTCACTAATCAGGAGGGTTGATGGACGGCAACAAGGTTATATTGACTCCCTACGGGTGATGTCACTTTCTGTTACCAGTACGAGGTTTGATACTAACGAAACGCCCTGGACTACCTCCTATACGGTTTCTGGTCTCCCTGATAGCTTCTCTCAACGCGTCTGGGCTCGGTTGCGTCAATGCAGTGAGCATCCCCAATGCTCCTGATAAAGCTACGCTAGCTGCAAGTGGCGGTGTTCCCACCCATTGCATCCCTTCGTAGACGTGAGCATAGTCACTAAAGGCAGTTCTGGACCCGCGGTAACTCACCACCTTGAACGATGGGATACTGTGAAACGGATCAGTGGTTATCAATAGAGAGATGAATAGGACTCGCCTTGATGCCCAGGAGACGAGTCAACTCAGTGGCGATTGGCATATTTCAAATTAATCAGTAGAAATCACTATGTCAAGCTGTGGTGTGTCAAGGGTGAAGAGCTGCTATGTTTGTCTTTGGATGATAGTTTAGGAAACATTGAGCAGACTTGCTTTTGAATCAACTGTTTGTTTGACGAATGCAAGTCTCAAAGCCGGTTATGGCAATACCCGCAGGGACAGTAGTGCAATTTCGTGCTCAGAAAGGGAATGTATCATAAGGGATAAGTTACCATTTACAAATGCATATATAAGACTGAAATCTATGAGGCCATATCATGGCACAAATATGCGACTGTAGCCATCAACCCTAATAATATCATGTCAGCTAGTTTTTCGAGCACAAGGCCCACTTACTTTCTTCGACAACAAGGACACATGTGATCCTGGGCTGACAGCCGAGATGCTAGACTCTCTCTACAATCGTTGCAGAGTGCGAGGCATCTGTGAAAAAAGTCAGCACAGATAGCCCACTTCGCGGCCCACTCACCTGCAAGGCCAGAGGATTGTATCTCTCATCTGTGTCATACAAACCACACAAGTTCGCCTCCTTTCCTCATCGTCCTCATCTCGATTCTGACCAGCCAGAGATATCCTTCGTTCTTGTACCAGATCTTGCAATCCTTCACTCTGAGGCGTGGATGATCGATTCGCTAACAAAGCGGCATATCTTCTTCTGGTAAGTGGGGTCGACGTTCTCGATGTCAGATGGGCAAGGAGAACCGGCTGGATATCATCTTCTTCTTCATCTTGATAGTTCATGAGATCTTGATATAGCGCTTGCTCTTCGACTTCGCTATCTCCACTTTGATTGCTAGATGTGGAGCTAGCGTCATCCTCCCAGTCTTCTTCGTCATCTTCAATGTCAGCTTGACCGAGCAAGAATCGATTGTACATGACGAGCTCTCCCGCATTCGGCTGGATCTCAACGGTGGAAGATGTTCCAGTACTCAGCTCTGGTCCAGGTGTGCTCCTAGCTCGTTGGGCTCTTCGAATGTCTCGCTGCAATCGAAGCGCTTCAATCACATCCATCCGTTGAGCGAGCATTCTCCTAGCTGCGACGAGTGGTGGCTCTATCCAAGCAGCTCTCCTCCAGAATCTCCAATGCCTTGGGCCATACCACCATCTTTTAAGCCAAGCCTTCTTTACTAAATCAACCGTTTTGCGACCCAAAGGCGATGCTAAAATGGCGGCACAGAGTATAGCTTTTGTGCTTTTCCCACATGCTTGCCAAAATGCCTTGTGTTCCTTCCAGTAAGCACTTTCACTGTGTGGGTTCGCAAGCTTTGACACCTCGATGTTGTTGATTTCTGTCTCGAAGCCACTAGTACCTGTCACTAGAGACTTACGCACATTGCTGTTTGTCGAAGACATCTCAACCCAAGGTGTTTTATATTCTTCTACTGAGACGAGCTCGTTTCGCAAGCCGGAGTACTGAGTTGCCTCGATACAAGCTGTACCGATCTTGAGTAAGGTTACACCAAAGTCGTCCTCGAAGTTTGGCACAACGCCTTCGTGAGGAAGTAGACTGATGAGAGATGGAATATAGCCGTAGGTGAACAGAAAAGTGAGCCCTTTTAGAACGACGGAAAGGCCTATCACTACAGAAAGAAGCAACGCCATCTGCAACGATGTGCGGTAAGCATCTGTACGCATGGCAGTAACCGGTTCACCTACTAAATGAGTCAAGAAAGTAAAGCTCGGGAACTTGAGCGGGGCGGTCGATAACGCATATACAAAGTGTACTAATCCCATAGTCCCGCACACACCTGTTGGAAGGAGTAAATTATTCCTCAAAGAAGGGATCAGCTCTACAGCTTGTAACCAGGCTAGTTCTGTCAACCCCAACCAAAGCTGGAAAAGTGCGTGAACATCTGGGCGAGGTCTGCTGCTGGTGCCGGAAGGATGATGATGGGTAAGCGGAGAGGAGTATAGATGCAGGAGGAAGGAATAGCCAAACTAAAGCCGTCATGTCAGCGGTTGACTGGGTATACCCGATCGCTGTCGACCTACAAGGTTGAAACTCGCTCCGACATCCCTCCGCCTTCTACCATCTCTCGTCAGCGTGTGCATTGCGATGATCGAATATTTGCACCTACGATCTGTCCAGCCCATTCGCCATACCTCCACATGCTAAACCGGTACATACACTGATAAACACCTGCCAACAGACCTTTTCCATCTCCATTTCTCCTACCCAAGCGCCAATGCTTCTGATAGGTCGACCATAAATTCTACTCTCGTTCATCTCAGGCCACAGATTGGCAACTTGCAGTAATACAACCGTGAAGATCACCCATGCCCGAGTCAGAGCGAAGATACCAGGTATCCGAATGTACCTAGGAGTTGATTCGTGGATGAGGGCTGTGGAAATGACACGTTGGATCCGGGAAAATCCCCGAAGAGGGGGATGTGGAAGAGGTGGTGGTGGTGGTCTGGGGCGACGAACGATATGATGTATTCGGTTGAGCAGTATTGCCTGAGGGGAGACGTCAGCGTACTGTTCGGTCCAAGAGTATGCCAAGTGGATGACTGACCATCAAAACAAGCAAGATACCATAACCGGATCCAACAAAACTCAGCGGACCTACTCCACCCGCGAGAGCTCGACCTTCTCCGGGCTCTTCGAATAGTTCTTCTAGCCTTGCAGAATCGCCAGACGTTGACTGAGATCTGAAAGCGAACGGTGAGCTCGAATTGCTTGCCGAAGGCCAAGAAAAGACGACTTTATGAAGGAGGTGCGACAGGCGTGAGCCCGCAGTAGCGAGTACGGGCATCTGGTGAGATGGCTTATGTTTGTGATATCCTCATCACCTCATAAGGCAAGGTGGAGAGGTGCTTCGATAAGTTGTCAAGGTCAAGACAATTCCAGAATGTGACACGATGAATGGGTTGTTGTTCATGTTCCGTTGAATTGTTCGTCGCCACGTGGTCTCGGCCACTGACCGAATACATGTTAAAAAAGTTGTAATATCCATGAGCGTGCATTGTTCACTTTGTTACACCATATCACAACCCGTGTATACCATCTCGAGATGCTCAGTGACCATTCAGATTCAGGATCAGCGGTAGCTTCATCTTCCCGGAGGCCGCAGACACCCCTGTCAGAAGAAGGGGATGACGAATTTTTCGGTCTCAACGATCTTTTACCTGAACCTGAATCGCCTTTACCTGCTCCATATTCCTTTTCGACTTACGAGGTACCTGAGGAAGTTGTTATACAGTTAAATGAAGAGCAGAAAAGTGGCAGACAGCTTATATTGAGGCTAGTGGGTAGTCATCCATTATGGGGTCATCATTTGTAAGTACTGTCTCGATGCCTCCGGGAAAATGTTACTCAAATTGATCAAGAATACAGATGGAACACAGCTCGGGTCTTCTCAACTTATCTTCTGCGCAATCCTGATTTGACGAAAAAACGAAAGGTTCTCGAACTAGGAGCTGGAGCAGCCCTTCCCTCGATAGTCTGCACCCTAGCAGGGGCGAAAAAGGTGGTCATTACAGATTACCCTGATACGGATCTGGTGGAAAACATGAGGTTTAACGTGGACATCAATGTCTCTGGGGATCTTAGGGGGAATGTTGATGTAGTCGTGAGTGGATCCAACGTAGTACATTGGGACAACGCTGATTCGTACTGGACTAGGGCCACCTGTGGGGGCGGGACGTAAAGCATTTGATGGCTCGAACGGACGGTGAAGGTTACGACGTGCTCATACTCAGTGACTTGGTATTCAATCACTCCCAAGTGAGTGCCATATCGATCTCAGCATGAAGTCCTATTAACACGATACTCGTCTCCAGCACGATGCGTTGATCAACACGGTCAATTCAACTTTATCGTCATCACAAGATGCATGCGCACTCGTCTTCTTTACATCACATCGCCCGCACCTGGTAGATGCAGACAATGCCTTCTTCCCTCGTTTAGCAGCTTCGGGAGGCGGCAAAGGATGGGTGTATCAGAGAGTCGCGGAAGAATGGGCAGGGGCGATGTTTGAAGATGATCCAGGAGATGAGGTGGTGAGAGGCACTGTGCATGGCTGGAAAGCTTGGAGAGCTAAGGAAGGCGAAGAAGCAGGTGAGAAGATATAGATGTATGGGTGGCTTATCCGACATCTGTAGCACTGCGTATACATGCATCTAACAATATCAAGAAGCACAAACGTATTTACATTTTGGGGTAGATCCTGCAATCACTACCGAGCAAACAATTACGTCTCCTTTTCGTCCTTTCTCTTCATCGTATGTATTATGGTAGTTTCATTATGTTATGTTCTTTCAATGGAATAAATATCGTATTGGGTCTTCACTGGTGACGTTTATCGGAATCGTGATGGAATGGGCGGTACAGGTGGCACGGCTGGATGCGGAGGCATGACCATTGGCATGGAAGGCATTGGTTGTTGGGTCATCATGGGTGATGGCATATACTGATTTGGCCCATTTGGATTAGAGCCTGGTGGTTGTCCTTGAAGCGTTCGGTTGGCAGAGAGTCGCTAGATAATGCTGATCAGCATGAGAGTCGTTATCTCACTAGCAAACACTTACTTCATAATAAGCGAAATCTTGCAGCAAGCTAGTCTTTGATTTGGATTGATGCTCCAAAAAGATTTGAAGGACTTCACATCCGGCTTCATAGGGCAGCTCCTGAGTATCACGGGAGTTGGTGATAGGCTTGTTTTCGGGTGTATTGGTAAGGCGAATGTGCCTCAGTGCTCTGCAGGTCGGGTCAGTATGATATCTTCTCGTCTGTACCGTCACACTTACTGAGAAGGTACATCCCGGACAAAGATCCACTTGACTTTGAAAATTCCCTTCCATTTGTCTTGAGCCCAGACTGTGGAACTTTGTGTCTCGTCAACGCTAAAAATAAGTGTCAATTACGATGCCACTTGCGTCTTGAGATTACTCACGCAGTCAACATCTGCGCAACACCGCAGAAATGTCTTGATCCGTTGACGGAGAAGAAGAGATATATCGGCCCGCTTTCGTTAGACTCGCGGAATGCATTGTCTAACCGCTTGTTGCCGAGGACAGTCGATGACCAGATCTCGTGTTTGAGTGACTTTTGAACGTCTTCCTCCTGCAAAGTAGATTATGTCAGTCCCGCTCTTGAAGCAAATTGTGGTGACTCACAGTGTACGACTTGATAACAAAAAATCTAGCGTTGACAGGTCTACAATTGTATGTCGCCGGGTTTAAACCTTTCTGTCTCGCTAATTCGATGACGTCTCGATCTTGGTTGCTCATATGTGGCGTCTGGATCATAGCGGTGTTGGGTGGTGATGGGTAAGCGGGACTAAAGGGCGCGCCAAGATAAGGGGGTTGTTGGAATGGCTGCATGCCCTTCATATTTATGAGATGCTGTTGTTGGAGATAACTGGCTTGCTGCATGAGCTGATTCTGATCTTGCCATCCTCCTCTCGGGTACTGCTGATACGGTTGAGGGGTGTATGCTTGTTGCCGATACATAATGTCTCGATCCTGCCAAGGAGCACTTCCAGGTCCAGCAGATCTGGGAGCGATGTGAGGGGTGTGATCACCTCCGACGAGACTGGTGACCCAACTTGGTTCTTCCGTAGAGTGGGCCAGAACCGGAAGGGACGGACCTGCTGTAGCAGGTTGAGGGTGACGAAGCACATCGGTTTCTAACATCAACCTTCTGTCTCCATTGAAACCGGTACTTTCCACGCCCATCATTTTCCTTCCAAGATTCATGGCATCAAAAGCGTCTTGGAGCTGTTGCGAGGCAGCTCGGTTCCATCCATCGTCTTGACCATTGGGAATCCCGGGTGACCAGACGCTTGGGACGATTGGACTGATAGGTGGATGTTCACCACCATTGGCTTGGGTTAAAGTCATTCGCTTCTTTATCTCTTCTCGTTGTTCCAGATTAAGGACCGCTGGACTTCGCTCCAAACGGTCGCGCACACGACTTGAAGAGCCGTATCCTTGTGTTAGACTCTGATGACGCTTCAGGTCGGCTCCCGGGTTATTATCAGGCTGTAGGTTTTGATTATCCGGGAGGGGAAGTTGGAAGGGAGGTAGAGCTGCTGTTGAAGAGACGGGCGGTGGTGTGGGAGGAGTGAATGGGTTGCGAGGAGTGTTTGTCTGTGAAGGTGGAGACAATGCATGAATGGCATGTCGCGAGGTCTGGTTGTGCTTGGTTAGCAAAGTGAACTTGTTTCAAAAAAATGTGCTCACCTCGCCTGACCCTTTCAAGCTAGTGCTCCGTCCTAAAGCCCCGTTGTCGGTATGCTTTGCCTGTGCTCGCAAGCTTTGGGTTCGAGAAACGTTGGCGCCGACGTTGACATTCTCCTCATCTGGCTGGAGAGGAGGAAGAGAGACTCGATTGAACATTGCAAGAGATGATAGTGAATGCGATGGTGCGTGAGCGGGTGGGGATTGAGCGGGAGGTTCATGGTCATGGGCCGCCACGGAGATCCTTCTAGGAGGTCGTGGTGGGGGTCCCATGTTGGTAGAAACTTTCGGAACCTCTGGAGCATTCTGGATCGACGTGACTGGATTGATAGCTAGAAGGTGAGCGCTGTTCTGAAGGAGAAACCACTAACCTCTTCTCGAAGGCAAAGAGCTTTGTCTGCTCAAGCCTTTACCCCAATTGGACGTCTCCATACCACTTGGTCCTTCCTCTACTTCGCCAAGTACATCTTGAGTTCTGACTTCCCTTCCGCTGCTTTTCCTGATGAGACCCCCTTCAGGTGCTCCCGAAGATAGACTGCCGCTTCGGAATCTACCGGCACCAGATCTCAACCTAGAACCATGGAACGCTGATGATGCTGCAGGGTTGGTGGAGATAGACGATGATGGCTGGTGTCTTGTGCTAGATACGGTGTTGTGTCTTCGTAGCAGAGATTCACTGTCAGGCGCTGGAGGGCCGTTGGAGTGCTGTGCCGGCGTGGAACTTCCGAACGAGTTGGCTGATGGTCCTCGAGGTTGTCGTATCGGCGCGACTGGTGCTGACGCCATGATATGCGTTAGTGTGGATAAGAGCTACACAGGTGACGATAGATTAATGTATTATGGAGATGGCGACAGGCTGACGTTACAGTAATGGAGTAGATGTGAGTCAGATCAGGAAGAATAAAGGATCAAAGAGAGAACCAGAAACAAGTTGCGGGATATGAGAGCGGTCCTGTGCGTTTGAGTTCGAATCTGAGCTGCTTTGACACGGACAATGAATGTTATAAAGTGTACAAATGCGGATACGCAGACTATGTTGAATAGATGAAGATGATGTCCCAGATGACAGAAAAATGATGAACAAGAACAAAAGACTGAGTTTGAAGTGTAGATAGAGAACACGAAACGAATAGAAGCGATTAAGGATGAAAGTTCAATCCCATGAAATTCAAGCAAAACACGTCATTTTCTCGTCCTTTAAAAGCACCTCTCCGCTGTTTCTCACGCTAACGACATTTCCTATGTATTTCCTTTAACACGGTATCCTTCAGCTTTGAGGATTATTTTTGCATCGTCTCAATAGTGATGCAGATGCAATTGTCATTAGCACGGGAGAACATGTCACGCAGCATTCATCATCAAGAGCCTCATCATATCACATAACAGAATTGAATAAAAAAAATGGCGAGAGAGCACGCGTATAAAATGATCCATACTAAAGTGGGAGGGAAAGGAGGGGAGGTATAGAGTCACCTATACAGGTGAACACAAGACTGATAAGGAAAAATTACAACTCGAATCTAGACCTAAAGCACTACACAACCTTTGCCTTTCTTGGATCGTCCTGATTTTTTGCTCTAAAAAAGTTATCAGTTCCCCGTGCCAACCCGCAAATACTCACCATTAAAGCATGTCTGGTTGCAGTTTGAAATACCTCTCGGACACCTTCGCCGGTCTTAGCACTACACTCGACGTAACCTTGAGCACCGATCTTTTGCGCGACAGCCAAACCTTCAGCTCTGGAAACGGGTCTTTGATTCATTCGGGCGAGATCTTGAGTGGTCTTTGGGTCATCTCGGAGATCCTTCTTGCACGCGACGAGGATGATTGGGAGACCTTGGCAGAAATGAAGGACCTCGGAGATCCACTATAAAGAAGTCAGCGAGTATCTCACATCCGACTTGCTCGACGTGGAACGAGGGAGAAAAGGTAAATTTCGTATGACCCACCTTTTCTTGCACGTTGTCAAGAGAGTCGGGGGAGTCGATGGCGAAACAGATGAGGATTACATGAGAATCAGGATATGAGAGGGGTCGAAGTCGGCTGTGAAGTGATCAGAATTAGGTATTATCGACCACGTTGTTACAAAGACAGACTTACTCGTAGTCTTCCTGTGTGTTCAAATGTCAGAGCGTCAATGATGTGTTTGACTCTATTGCCACTCGATTCCAGTATAATGTCACTTACCTGACCAGCAGTATCCCAAAGAGCTAGTTCAACCTTCTTGCCGTCTACTTCAACATCTGCTACATAGTTTTCAAAGACGGTGGGAACGTAAACCTGCATATCGATATCAGTATATATGACACAACGTTGAACCGTGAACGGACCTCTGGGAACATGCCCTTGCTGAAGACGATGAGGCTGACAAAGGCATGAGTTAGCAACGATCTTCGCTCTTTTATGACCAGCACACTTACAGACATGTTTTACCACAAGCACCATCACCTACATGAATCAAGCTGAGTCAGTACTCTGACACTTGACATGCGATTTTGTGACGACCCTTTGTCTGGGAACTGGGAGAGATGATCATTCGTTACTAACCGACGATGACCAACTTCCGCCTGATCTCTCCTGACATTATGTTTCTGATTGACTGGTGAAGTGGTTAGGAGAAGATAGCAATGAAGGACGCGATGGGATATGCAATGTGATGAAGATGCAAAGGTTGATGATTGAAGATGTGCGAAATGAACAGTTGAAGTATCTTCCTTGCTATCTTTGTATTTGTGAACGAGGCTTGTCCCTTTATCCCAGTGTCGTACGGGTAGTGCAAGTTGATCATGCGGCATATAACCTAACAAAAATCATAATAACATAATAAACTATTAACTTAATAACAAATATACGATAATATGAGAAGATACGAGTTAGTTGTAATGAGCGGCGTTTCAATCAGTGTGGCAGCTGCATAGCATTTTCCTCAGCTTTCCATTTGATTTTGCCACGTGGGAGATCAACGTCGCGTTTGATCTCTCTTTTTGTACTTTTTATACCCGGTAGATCCCAATTCAAAAGTCCATCATAACTTGCTTGCTTACTTGACTGCCGCACAGCTTCGTCCCCTTCTGATCTCACTTCATTCCTTTCACAATCATACCTGAGATCGCTTGATTACACTCTGATCCGACAAAAACGCATTCACCCTTCAGCATGTCACATCCTAAAGAGGTACGTATAGTGTCGTACAGAAACGGTTCACATCGCTCACCTCGTCATGACGCTCAGACCACCGAGGACGAACTCGCTCCAACTGAAACCCAAGGATACAAGGTTGGTAGAGAACAAGTGTAGCTTGCGGACACTGCTGATTCACAACTACAGGTCGGTCAAAGCAAGACTGTAGCCGAGCTCGCTGCTCTTGATCAGGTATGTAGTCGATTTAACCCTGTCACTAATACCTCGGCTGATGATTTGCGTACAGGAAGACGAATCGCTCCAGAGATGGAAGGCATCTCTTGGCTTAGGAGCCAATGCTAATGCAGGAGGCTCCAAGAGAGTACGTCGTTTCAGATTAGAAGTAACTTGCATTGATTTGCAAGTCAATAGGTCATTCTCAAAACCCTCTTCCTTAGCTCTCCGACCCTTCCTACAACCATCAGCATCGATCTCACTCAGCCTGCCGCTGATCTTGCAAAATTAAAGGCTAAGCCTTGTAAGTCAAAGCATTGACCGATCAAGCTAATCATTAGTGACCATCAAGGAGGGTATTGATTATTCAGTCGGTATCACCTTCACGTGAGTACCGTTTTCAGTATTCTGACATGACACCGCTGACATGGATGAACGACTCGAAGCGTCGAGAACGAAATCGTATCTGGCTTGAAGTACCTCCAAGTCGTAAAGAGAGCCGGTATAAATGTGGACAAGACAGAGGCTATGCTTGGATCTTATGGTCCCCAAGACCCTGCATACACCAAAGTCGTACGTCTAGACGGTGATATCGTTTCTGACTGCCCACTCTGACAATCGATCCTTCCTAGTTCGCTTCGGAAGAATCGCCCTCTGGTATGCTCGCTCGTTCGGGTAACTATACTGTGCGCTCAAGAGTAATCGACGATGATAAGCATGTCTGGCTCGACTTTGAGTGGAGTGAGTTTTCTCTTCGTCAAGTATGACATTGCAGTTATGACTAATCTTTGCCATCTTTAGCCTTTAAACTTGCCAAGGAGTGGTAGATGTGACGACTGTGAACTGAAAATGACCCTTCTTGATATTTTATTGTATATACCATGCATTGTTTCCAGTCGTTATACACGGAAGGGCATGTCACGTATCTACATCACTCTTTATCTTCACCATGCGTATGATACCAAAGGGCGAAATCTCGTACTTGGGCATATATATATGTATCATTACTGTATTTACAAAAGTTTATCACGTATGGGTGGTACAACATCAGAGTGGTATTACTCCAGTCGCATTGGCGTCACTGATAGTTCGAAGCACATAGTCGTCTCCATTCTACAGATGATATTTCGTGCTTGTGTCAGCATTTTGTTGCAGCTTGGATTGTATCGATGATGACTTACTTGACAAATATACCTGCACCATGGCAGCTGGGGATTTCAGACATTAGCTCACATTCCGATGTGACGATGGGGTAAAAGCCCACTTACAGCCTGCGAAGGAGAAAGATCAGCTGCTAGTAATTAATGGGATCGTATGGGAAACGGCGCCAAAAGCTCACCTGATATCCCGATTTTTCCACAATCTTGAGGTATCTTACCTGTATACCGGATACAGTGAAGTACGGAATCTCGAATTTGACGGATATTGGTGCACGCTTATCCAGTTCCTCTACGTGACTCGGAACATAAATTGGCAGAGGCAAAGGAAGTCAAGGTGTTTTCTCAGTGGTCAGTGAGCAATCCTCAAAATGTAAAATACCTATGATGAAGGAATGACTGTACTCACCATTACGAACACTGGGTAAACCGAAATGTGCTCTCATCAAATAATCTCTTCCACCACCAAGCTGCTTGATCTTCCATACAAACGCTGATTTCTCAGGAGCATATACTACTGATCCCACAGATGCCTATAACAAATCAAACGTCAAAACAGAGCGCGAGGGATTGCAACTTAAGAAGGAATTCGGCTTACTCTGAATTTCGGACTATCCGCATCATCCGGCACGGGAACGTAGATTTCAACGTTGTTAGCCGTACTCTTGCGCTTGAATTGACCTTTGACTTTAACTACGTATTCGACTCTTGATCCTCTGTGACTTTCAACTTTGGCTTCCACGAATACTAATGGTTTGACGGATGTTGACAGGCGGTATGACATGAGTTCGAATTCTCCGTCTGGAGGGATGAAGGAGATCGTTCTATCATTCTCGAATCGAGATAGTCGTACACACTGATGGAATTTGACATCTTCCATTTCTACTGCTTTACCTCGCGCAGCTATCGCGATGGGTAGTTAGTAACAGTATGAAATCTGGTTTGAATGTTACTCACCTCTTCCCGTCGACTCAAACATCACTTTGTCATTTAGTCCTAATCTCAGTTCAGGCATACCAGACAAGTAGCATTTCAGCTTGACGGCACCAAGGATCTCTGACCGAACGACATTGCCGGAGGCGTTGACCTGCAACGTAACGAGAGTCAGAGAACCGCATATATCCATGAGCACATCAGCAGGCTAAGCGTTTCCCGCGATCTCGCTTTCCTCCCTCTTTGGCATTTTCTTTTGACTTTTGTCCCTTGTCCTTGAATTGGATCATTTTACCTTTTGCTCTGCAAGTGAAAGAGGGGAGTACCGGATGGCTTACCAATAGGTTCACACTCTCCACCACATCCAAAAATACTTCATTCTTCCTATATCTTATTCCCTCACTTCGCCAAGAGACAGCGTTAGTGACAGCCATAGGAGGTCTGGCTTGAACCTCAAGTTTATGTGATTCTTGCGTTATGTATCTAAAGGCATGACCGTCATTTCAGTATCGATCCTCAACATCGTGAGTCAGAACAACACTTACTCTTGCAATATCTTACTCTCAGTAGTTTGAGGGAAACCAAAATCCATCACTTCATCCAATAATTCATATATGATCACGAAATTATCCCGAATAGATTCTTCTTCCAGCTCTTTGAAGTATTCCTTCAGGACCTATGTTTTTCATCTCGCATCAGTGTGTATTCAAGAGAGAGGGGCAGCGAGCGATTCAAGACTTACACCACACAATCTATGTAAGAAGAAGATGGTTTCTGCTGCGTTGGAATTACGTTTTGAAAGAGCGAGGACTTATCTAGCATGGTTAATATATCATATCAAGGCGGAAAGTACAAGGAAGAACTCACAGTAGAGATTGTTATGCCTTATATGCATGTAGTTTATACCTTCATCCGAAAAGCAAGGTGTTACTTGGACATTGTCCTCTTCCATGTCTAATACAAGGGGCAAGAATCGCTCGATACAGGAAGGGGAAACATCGTCTCGATATGACCGTTGAATGAGGGACTGTGAGATATTCAGCAATGAGCGTCATTCGCGTTGAAATCACACTGATCAGACTTACCTTGCCCTTGACGTCCAATATGGCGACTGCGCGCAATCAAGTATCAATCATGTGATCAGCGAATAAGATAGGGGTGAGACGTACCTAGACTGGCCATATTCAACCAATGTTTTGTCTATGATGGGTGAGAAGAACTAAACAGTATAGATGAAAGAGACAACAAAGCAAAGATAAATCAGTTGCGAACGTTAAAAGTACTGCTAGCAGTAAATAGTCAGGTAGTCAGGGAGGTGATTAGGAATTAATGGTAAAATATCCGTATCAATAGTTTAAAATAGTTGTAAATCGCTTGTAATGTAATTTGTAATCATTTGGGACTGAAGGAGGTTACTTGTAATATAACTTGTAACGAACCTTCATGAACTATTTGTTAGACAAACTAAGATTTCGTAATGAGCTTTATAGATACTCTGCAGATAGAAATGCGATCTTCAACTCACTCTGGGTCAGTCACGTTACTAATGATCTATACACAAGATTGCATGACATGAAATTGAGAGGACTACATAGTTTTAATAAATATACTAGAATTTTGTCTCTTCGCCCGGGACATATGGAAACTTCGAACTGAGTCACTTGTCAACATACAGACATGCAGAAAACAACTTATGAGATAGTCAAAATTCTGACACGAACCTTTGATTATCTTTGACTAGGACCGATTACAATGCTGAGTAGCAGAACATCTCGGCTAGCCCAACGAAGGCGTGCCATGATATGCCGAATACAACCCACTATCATCACTTACATTTCGCCTTTTCCTATCGTTATATGGCTTCGGATATTCCATATTTTACTCTCTGAAAGTTCGAGCTCTAACTTTATCCTTTTCGCGATGTTGTGCTAACCATACTGGGTCTAGTTTCCTGAGTTATAATTGTCTCCTCCTTGTAGCTTTGCGGTCTTCTTCACGCTGTGAAATTGGTCTTCATCTTCACTAACCGTCGACTCCCAGCAGCCCTCGATGGCGCACGGATGGATCCAATGGGTAATCGTACTTTGAGTTCCTGATACGGTTTTTCGGTAAAAGGATTTCTTAAATTTCCTGGTTGGTACTGATGATGAGGGAGCTTGATGAGATGCTAAAACTGTCTTCATCCCAGGGTGGAGATACCTAACAAAATCCGTGTATAAGTCGTTTACGATGCAGTTTTTGATTGTACTTCGAAATAGTGCGTACCGTTAATCAACCATCATGAGGTTGTGGCGAGCGAATTAATTGAGGATAGGATCAAATCTTTTCTCCTCCGCCATGATGTGTTGAGCTAAAAGAAGTGCCGCGAAAATTAGGTTCCAACCTCTTCTGTTCGTGATCACATAGTAAGTTTGACCGGTGCGGCAAGGACAACATAACCAGAAATCATGAAAACGCCCTCCCAGGAAGAGGAAAGGAAATCGAAACGACCGATTGACTGTTACAGCACAATCCGGTCGTTTCGTCCCTCAACTCGCTAGGCCATCTCAAACAGAGAAAGACAATAATGTGTCAGTGAGTAGGACCAAAAAAGAATATTATGTTGTGAGTGAAATATGGTATATACACAAAGATCGTCGATGAGTGAAAGTTTTACTTCAGTCAAGATATGATGCCTGAGTGAAGGTCTGGCAGATTGCTGAAGGTATGTTAAGTGAGTGAAGGTAAAAGTAACATGTTGGAGGTGTGCCAGACGATTGGGGTACGAGGCCTGATTGAAGGTAGTAGATGACTATACAGTATGATGAAGAGAGAAGGGCAAGATGGACGAGAGGCCATAAAAAACATTGGAATGAATAACAGAAGACGGGGGGGGGGGTGACGACTTGAGATCAATAGAAACAGGAAAGAACAGTATTTGAAGAGAAGTAAAGAGTGATAATGATGACGTGACATCACAACAAGAAATCTACATGGTAGACAGTATTCTATTCAAGAGTACTGTACAGGAAGCAGAAGAAGTAGATTTACAGGTGAGAGGAACAAAGGTTAGAAGACAGATATGTCAGAAGTAACATCATAGGCAACAAGCAGAAGAGAAGCAGAAGAAGCAGAAGAAGCAGAAGAACGAGCAGAAGAACGAGCAAGAAGAAGTCGAAGAAGTAAAGCGAAAGGCGGAAAGAATACACCAATATAAGATTGTCTCTCAACCAAGAAGGTGGACGAGAAGAAGTCACAGCTGGACTCACTGCTCAAGGCGGAAGTGTATACACAGTAGAACCTCATAGACTGAACGTCTGTTTCGTGATGTGACGTTAACGTAGACGATAAATCTTTCTGTTGAACCGTCGTTATCGTAAAACTGGTCATTTTGTGAGAAGATGAGAGAAGAGAAAGAAAGAAGAAATCGATGAAAATACGTGAGTGATGGATGCGTTCATATACCACTTGTCAATTGCAATGGGGGACCGAGTCAACGATCAAAATATGACAAGGAGGTCAGTGAGCTGATTCACACACAACTCTGATTATTACCACCTTGAGTATTTTCTGCATTCGTAAGAAGATGAATTGAACTCCTACGTAAACAAGCTCAGCTTCGAAGATGAGGAAGTCAATTATGAAGAATATATAAGAGGGTTGAAATCCGTACCATCTACTGAAATAAAGTCTCAAAAGATAGCTTGCCACACACAATGATTTGTTCCCGAAAGTCCTGAACGAATGGAGATCTTTCGCTTTTAATCTCCTATCACAATATCATAATCAAGATATCAATCATTTGCGACGTAATCTCATATAGCGATGAGAAAGCTGACGAAGGGTGGAGACCACTTGTCTGTAGAACGAAGGCGATTATGTTTTCCGAACGATATCCGACGCCAAATCCTCTTCACTTATCGCGCCTCTCTAGCTCTTATATGTTTCTTATATGTGTTTACGCTTCTCACGTTGTTTCCATACCCTCTTATGCATATGATATCCTTGGCATATCGTGGATAAAGCCTCAAGAGATAGAGAAGATGGGGATGCCACACACAAGCTGTCGCATAGGTCTTACAGTGCCACGCGAATTAGCGCCAATAATCCCGATATGCCGGCGGCTCATAGATCTATTCCACATACGGGATCAAATTCAATCTTTTTAAGTTCATGCAAGAGGAACGCGTTATTCGCTTTCCGGAAAAGGTCGCAATCAAATGCACCACCGTACACCATGCACCACTGAACATCGCCTCAACTTCTATCTTTTCTTCTCTCTTTCTTCGCTCTTTCATCCACAACCTCACACACTCCTTAACCCCCCCTCTCCCCTTCCACTCTTTACAAACAAACAAAATGTCTGGTCAACAAGAAGTGAGTAAACGCACGGTGACAACTAGTCTCATATCTCATCATCGGTTCGACACCCTCTCACGCGCTCCACTGCTTCGGTGGAATGGAAACTGATAAGGAGATCGTCAAATAGGAGACTATCACCCAGGTCGGTACCGAACGATTCGGTTTCGACTCTCGAGTTGAAGTTGATGTCTTGAGGAGCTTATACCTTGTAAGTAACTGATTCCTAGTCAACGTACAAATCGTTCTTCTCCAAATGTTCTTCTCGCCCTTGTCGCACCTACATCTACCCCGTATTTGGCCATAAACGCTACGTAAAGCACCAT
This sequence comes from Kwoniella shivajii, assembly GCF_035658355.1. NCBI lineage: Eukaryota > Fungi > Basidiomycota > Tremellomycetes > Tremellales > Cryptococcaceae > Kwoniella > Kwoniella shivajii. Next base: position 874,791 of record NC_085914.1, read on the forward strand.
CCCCACACCTCTGTTATATTTCCTTGCCTCAATGATTACATTTGGTGCTGCCTAAAGCCAGATCTTCCCAACATGTTTTTGTACGAGAGTCGCGTCTGTTTTTGGTCTTCTTGACGCGTGTTACGCGTTACTACTACCCTTTGCCTTTGTCTGTGACATTTTGCCGTCAATGACTCTTGCTGTTCGCGATTGGTTCTCGCTTGCGATGACTACCTTCTCCGTTCACTGGTGACAACCTTACCATCCGCATTCGTTTCGTGGACTATTTGTATCGCGATCGATCTGAGCTCAGCTGCCCATCATTTCGCTTTGACGCTTCAGATGAACCATAGAAGATCCAACGCTGACCAATCATTACTTACTTCCTCTTAGACCCCCGCTTTCCTCAAAGAAGGTGACAAAGTACAAGATATTGCCGGTGTTGGTCACAAGGAGTACGGATCCGAGTCTGTCTACTTCAAGGAAACCGATTCCATCCAATACACCACCGTCGCCAAATTCCCTCCCGTTAAGAACCTTCCCAATACCGAGCGAAAGCGAATCCTCGTTACTGGTGGTGCCGGTTTCGTCGGTTCCCACTTGGTCGACCGTCTCATGCTCCTCGGTCATGAGGTCACTGTCCTCGACAACTTCTTCACCGGTAGCAGGACTACCGTCTCCCACTGGGTTGGTCACCCCAATTTCGAGATGGTTCGACACGATGTAGTCAACCCTTTCCTGATCGAAGTTGACCAAATCTACCATCTCGCCTGTCCCGCTTCTCCTCCTCACTACCAATATAACGCTGTCAAGACCATCAAGACATCCTTCATGGGTACCCTTAACATGCTCGGTCTCGCCAAGCGAACCAAAGCTCGATTCCTCATCACCTCTACTTCCGAGGTCTACGGTGACCCCGAGGAGCACCCTCAAAGAGAGGAATACTGGGGTCATGTCAACTGTATCGGTCCCCGAGCCTGTTACGATGAGGGTAAGCGAGTGGCTGAAACCCTTACCTACGGTTATCAAAGACAAGATGGCGTCGACGTCCGAGTTGCCCGAATCTTCAATACTTTCGGTCCACGAATGAACCCTTACGACGGTCGAGTCGTTTCCAACTTTATCATCCAAGCTCTCAAGGGTCAAGACATGACCGTTTATGGTGATGGTCAACAAACCCGATCCTTCCAATACGTTCACGATTTGATCGACGGTCTGATTCTTCTCATGAACGGTGATGAGACTCGACCAACCAACATTGGTAGTTCCCACGAGTTTACCATCATGGAGTTCGCCGAAGCTGTCCGAGTATGTGTCGTCTTTTCTTCAGCACGGATTTGAACGCTGACATATATGATTTCAGGACATCGTTGAAAAACTTCAAAAGGAAGAAGGTGTTGCCAACCCCAAGAGAGTCGGCATCATTCACAAGGAGATGCCCGTCGACGATCCCCAAAGACGACGAGCTGACACCGCTCGAGCCAAGGAATCTCTTCAATGGCAACCCAGATGGTCCGTTAGACAAGGTGTTGAAGGTAAGTTCTAATATTTGCCGCTTTTTATCTGCTTCCGATCTGACGCTGTTTTTCCGGATCGCAGAGATGGCCAGATATTACCTCAAACAGATCAAAGAAGGAAAGCTCTAAATCCATCATTTCTGGTCCTTAGATAGATGCTGCTCGTGAACTTCTTGACTTTTTGGAACTTTTAGCCCTTTTTGGAGAAAATTATCGTATATATACACATTCATTGAGATCTGGGATATGCCGCCAAGCCATACTTAGGTAATACTATTCATGTATAGATTTGCATGTGTAAACTTGGTCGGATTGACTGTGATTTCAAGCGCGCTCTGTCTCACAGTACATCTGAAGTAGCTGTTGATGCGGGGATGGGATGGAAGGGAATTGTGAAGAAAAGCCATATCCCGCCAGCACATGTCGTTTATCGCGAGTCATTGGGGGCAACGGATGGCAAGGTTGCCTCTCTATCCCACTGTGGTCCGTTATCACAAACTCCTTGACGCTCTCTCATTGCAGGGCGATATAGCAGGAAGAAGTCAAGAAAGAGGAGGACAAGGCGAGCAGAAGAAGGGAGGAATAGACGTTTGTGCCACATTCGTCATCAAAGTATATATATAGATAACCATGAGCCACGTTGTTTTGTTTTGGTGTCGCGCGTAATCAACAAAAGAGGAACTGGAGTAACATGTAGTGCGACCTCTTCTAACGTTCATCTTCATCCAAGACAACCCTTGAACCTTCAATCCCCACAAGTATTCGTAACACCTTTCCACTACAGCCCTCGAAAATCTACAGTCTGCGAATTCTGGAATACAACATATAAAGATGGCATCTTCAGAGTCATCCCCAATCGATCCTCCCTTCGCTTCTTCTTCTTCTCAAGCTGCCGGACCTTCATCACCTAGATCTAAATCACCTCCAGCAGTGACCGTCGAAGACCCTGAAGATATGTTGCTCTTTGTTAACAAACCCTATCAGGTGACTCGTTCAACGGTCCAGTTACAATCGAGTCATGCGTTTGAAGCATTGTCCACACCCGCCCCTCCTCGTTCCGATCCCATCGCTCCCAATGCTCCGGCACACCCGCCCCCAGCTAAAGGTCTCCCTCTGTCCACTCCCTCCTCCTCGTTTACTCCTTCGGCATCCCGTCCATCTCAAGCAGACTTAGCGGAATTTGATCCTTACGCTACCCCCGTACCAAGCTCGAGCTCGTCGTCCGCTCCTGCCCCACCACTGGAGCCTTCGACTCCGGCAGCGAGCAATATTCGCCCAGGTGCCCCACCTACAGGAAGTACACCTACTCGATACAAGTCGGGATCTGAAGATAGCGTTCACTCAGAACCTGCTTTCAATTTTTCAGGCTTCTTGAAAGATTTGAGGTCAAGGCCAGCTGAACCCATCGCTAAATATCTTAAAAGGTCAGCTCATTCCATGTTTCCTTTGTTCCGTTGATGGATGATATAGCTAATACTGTGGTCTCAATAGCTTTTTATCAAACTTTGCCAAGAAGCCATTCACGGTCAACGAGCAAATTAAACTCATCCATGATTTCCTTGCTGTTAGTGATCTCGCTGGAGCGGAAAATGTCTGGTAGTATGAGCTGATATTTCAGTTTTATAGTTCATTTCTGAAAAGATGTCACAGACTGAACCGTGGAAGTCCCAATCACCCGCCGATTTTGAGAATGCCACGGAAGCAATGGAGAAGTTGGTAATGAACAGGTTATACAACTAGCAAGTACAAGCTAATTTACCTTTCATGATTCATATGACTAATCGTCTTACGATCCGCAGTACATTTACACCTCAATTGGTTCCTTCTCAACCTATCACGACCGATGACCTTGAACGAGATGCAGTATTTGCTCAAAGAGTGAGATTATTTGGCTGGGTCAGGGAGAAACATCTTGATGTACCAGAAGGAGAGGCTAGTCTTGGTTTCCTAGGTTTCGCCGAACAAGGTATGTGGAATAACCATATCAGTCGCGATAATAAGCTAAATTTCGAGGGTGATTGCTAGAACTCCTCAAAGTCAACCACTACAAAGCTCCTAGGGATAAGATCATCTGTATACTAAACTGCTGCAAGGTCATCTTCGGTAAGTCGATCCTACAGCTCATATACAGTTATACTGACCTGTATTTTAGGCTTGATGCGTAATGTGAACGGGCCAGATGGGGGCGGCGCAGATGCGTTTGTGCCTATCCTAATCTTTGTAGTCCTCAGATCTAATCCTGAAAATTTGCTGTCTAATATCGAGTGCGTTCTCCATGATCATTAGCCCTGGGTTTCCCTGACGTCTTGATTAGATACATCACGCGGTTCAGAAGCGCTTCCAAACTCTCAGGTGAAGCAGGTTATTATCTGTCCAGCTTGGTATATTTTCCAGTTTGCTATTCGCAGAGTTCAAGGCTGATTGATCGCCCAATAGAGCGGCGCGATCGCTTTCATAGAGACCATGGACGCTTCCAGTCTGAGTAACATCACTCAAGCTGAATTCGAGAAAAATGTAGAAGAGGCCATTCAGCAACTGCCACCTTCACCCTCCGCTTCAGTCACTCGAGCGTTACCTCCTACAGATATGTCACCATTCTCAACTGTCGCATCAGGCGAAGAAGCTGCTCGACCATTATCACTTCCTACCACCGTTCAAGCTCTGGACGGCACCAAGCGATTCTTCCAACGAACCAGTAATCTTGCTTCAGAAGCTGTAAGTAAACCTCTCAGTGCTATAGGCAAGATTTTGGAAACTATGCAAAGTCCGTCTGAGGATCGATCGGAGGATGGAAGCGCCAGCGGTAGTGGAGACGAAAGGTCACCTGAAAGAAATTCCAGACAGGGCAGCACCCCTGGTTCGAGAGACGTGTTCAGAATCAGGAGATCTGGTTTCGGTCGTGAGGAAACTCCAGAGACTCCTTCTAGGACTTTACAAGGTTTTGGATTGGGTGTGCCGGGCGATACATCAGCTCCAATCTCAAGAGCGTGAGTCGTTCCTCGATTATTTCTCTTTTGCCCAACACCGAACTGATGGTATAGCAGAGGAACACCCACACCTGGTGAAAACCCGTTACCAGATTTCTCTTCAATGCAACTTCAATCTACCATCGATATGTCTCAAGAGGTTTATGCTCAAACGCGTCGAGCGAATGTACAGACTTTACACCAAATGTTCCCTGCTTTAGATGAAGAAGTCGTCGAAGCAGTTCTGGAAAGTTGTGGTGAGGATTTAGGTGTAGCAATTGACAGATTGTTAGAAATGTAAATGAAACGAAGAGACGATCGAGCAAAGACTGAAAAAGGAGGTATTGAAGAAGTCGAAATGGCGTCAGAATAATTGCGATCACGAATAGAACTCCTTTCGGTGATATATTGTATATAACGATTCATTTTACGATCTTTTAACATGATAAATGCAAACGATTGCTCTTTGTGCGATTGATAATTGTTGTCAGATACTCATCCCAAGTTTTATGCATGAAGTTTCTTCCCCTATAAAACAAATTCTCACTGTATGTAGGGTGGTATGAACTTCTGAATGCTGTTGGAAAAATCTATATTTGTACCGGATTAAGAGGATCGTTTAAAGCAAAACTTCGTTAGCGGAGTTTCGGTTGAGAGATTTCTGCATAAAAGGTCAGTGAGTCAGCTTAACCACTAGTCAACGTCTGCCTAGAGCTTACGTTGGGAAGGACTATGCAACTTCGGACCAGAGTTTCAGGTGCCAATGTCACCTCGGTAGCTGAAAAGAAAGGCGTGTCGGTCAGCGTGGAATCTTCTTACGGGAATTTGCATTGGAACACCTGTTCAAGATTCGTCCGGACAAGGCAGTTTAAACTTACCTAAGATTGTGACACTGATTTGACCTTTCACGTCATGTTCAGGTTCAGGTTGACCATCGACTCGTGCCCAAGCGCCAATGTTACAATTTGCTCCTACTATAGAGTTGAGTACGCAGGAATGTTGCTCCAGTGTTGTACCCTCAAGAACAATAGCATCCTTCACTCTGACACCTGCTCCTACTGTGACACCAGGACCTATGGCTACGTTCGGTCCAATCTTAGCTGTCGGATCGATGTTGGCTGAAGAATCAATATAGACTGGTGAAATCACGTTGGAGGATGGTTTAGCAAGGAAATCAGGATTGGTTTTTTGTAATCGAGCAAGATATAGGGAGTTGGCAGTGACGGCGGAACTGCATGTACGTCATCAACTAGGGATCCTTGAAGCGATAACCGAGCTTATCGACTCACGCTGCAGTCTTGATTTGTCTCCAGAAATCCTTGCATTCGTACACATACATCTTCTTAGCAGCTGCAAGAGGTACGATAACATCTTGTTCTAATCGTAAGATTTCATCGGGTTTGACCAAAGGATCCTCACTAGAAAAACTGTCAGCTGAACGGCCAGAAATCAAGGTTGCGAAACGCGACTTACGCAGCACGAGCAGTCTTTTCATCCATAGCAATCTTGATCTCATCAAACAATGACTTGTCAAACACTAGTTCAACATCAGTTATGACTCGAAAAGTAGTGTAAAGTCATACATACAATAGACACCTCCATTGACAGTATTGGATATCCAACTGTCTGGCTTCTCCACGTAGTGTACCATGAGCTGATTCTCTGGTTCAGTTACGATACATCCGTATTTCTGCGCGGACTCCTTCTTCACATTTACACCCATAATCGTTCCCACACCTCGATGTTTGGAATGAAGCTCGAGTATCTCTTGGAATGGGAATGCAGAGCAGATATCAATGTTACAGATGAAGATATTTTGAGGAACAGGAGGTCGAAGGATGGAATCTCGGACTGAAGCCAGAATATGTAATCAGCTTGGACCGTCCGTGCTGCTAGCGATTGTGATAGCTTTGTTGGGGACCAACAGACTCACAGTGGTATAAGCCTCCAGCAGTACCCAGAGCTTTATACTCTCTCAGATAGCTGATGCCAATGTTGGGGAATTCTCGCTTGGCTTCTTTGATGAAAGAACTCATAACAGAGTCCTCATAGAACCCGATGATGATGACTTCCGTAAGACCGGGTACTTTGGCGAACGCAGCAAGAGGATGCCATATCATAGGCTAAAGTAAGCATGTCAGATAGGTGTCTGAGGTAGTAAGATATGACGAGACACGCTGACCTTTCCAGCTACTGGTATAAGAGGTTTAGGACCTATCATCCACATCATGTCAGCGCAAAACTGTAGAAACGAAATAGGAGTTGAAGTTACGAACAATCAAGCGAGAGTGGCCTCAAACGGGTACCTTTACTAGGACCACCTACTAACACGATTCCCTTCGTGACGGACATTGTAGCTGGGTTTGACTTATTGTGGAGATGTTGTTGATGGTGATCAGAATAGAAATGGGCGTGAAGACGAACGTGAATAGTCGGAAACAGGCTATGGATGAAAACGTAAATAATACGACAGTCGCTACTTTGGTGGCGTTTGGTGTATACATAACCAACTTTAAATATTTACACTAAATAACTGAACCCTGAACACGTTGATCGATTACAAAAATATTCCTAATGAGTCGTTCATCATGTTGTAATACGAATTACTAATTGACGGGGTTGCTTTCTCCTCTTTCAATTCATTTCCTCTCTCTCATTTTGTCATTGGTTTTACCCTGTCAAGAACCCTTTGTAACGGATCCCACAATAAACAACTAAGACCATAAGATCCCATATCATATCTCTCAACGTGCATGAGTTATAACCACAAAGATCCTTGCATATCCATACAAAGCGATCAAGGTCAGAACCTGAGAGTCGGAGTGAGTGAGAATCATTCTCCAATATGGTCGACTGCGTGGATCTCTCTCTTCATGTCTCCTCAAAAGTGATGACGCTGACGCCTTCCGTTTTCACGCCCATTCCCCTACCCATGATCAACTCCACAACAATGTCACAACAACAGTCCTAAAAGGCAACAACTCCCTCAATCTGATTGCGACTGCCTACCAATCCTTTCGGACGCTATCGCCTAGCATACATATTCCTCGGTCTTATCGGTATAGTAGAACGACATGGTGTTCACAGTACGAGCTGTGCACACCTTTGTGGCTGAACATAGCGATGAGTTGGAATTCTCCGCAGGAGAAGAAATAGTGATATTAGAAAAAGATGAGGCATTTGGAGATGGATGGTGGAGAGTAAGTCACTGATCTTCCATCACATGTGCTCATCATTTTGTGATAGGGACGCAACAGCAAAGGAGAAGAAGGCTTGTTCCCAGCTACATACATCACCGACGGCGCCTCGACACCTCAGCACGAACACATCGATCTTCCTGTGACGAAGGCCTCTCCTGAACCCTCGACAGTGGACACAAATGGGGATATTAAAATCAACAACGGTCACCTCGCTGCGCCGACGATTCCTATACCCGATGAATCACCAAGAGGTACGCATGACGCATCCGGTGGACTTCTCGATGGAGCTGTTGCAGCTGTTGAAACCACCGCGGTGACAGTTGGAAATGTTATGGGCAGAACAATCGGTGAAATCCAAGATGTCATAGAGTCCATCACAGCCAAACCTGAGAGTGATGATGAGGAAGAATTGGGAATAGGACAGAATGCTAGAGCCAAGTTAGCTGAGCAAGCTCGGTTGGCCAACGAACAACGAGAGAATAACCCTAATACCGATGGCAGTGTGTCAGGCTTGGTATATTCCGATGAGAGCGAGGATGAGGATGATGATGTTAGAAGGAGTCCTGGCATCAGAGGTATTACGTCACCCGCTCTCAACGGGTTCCATTCTAGTCCTATCGCACTCGACCAATCCACTTTCGCCAAAGCACCTTCACCTGTTGCCCCTCCTCTTATCTCCCGGTCGTCTAATCACTCATCTATCCGACTGGAACCCTCGACATCAGGAGGTACATTGGAGCCTCCTGCTCATATTCCTTCCACCCCGCCGTTCGAGAAACCCACCAACACCGCTCGTTCCTCAAATTCTGGATTCCCAAGCAAACCTCCTAATACTTGGACTGTAGATGATGTCGTCGTCTGGGCCCAAGCAAAGGGATTTGATGAATCAATATACGAGAAGTTCCAAGGTGAGTTCATCCTGGCCATGACCAAGCTGACAGCTTAGAACATGAAATCACCGGCGATCTTCTCCTTGAGCTTGATGCAAATCTGTTAAAGGAGCTTGACATACCCCAATTCGGCAAACGTATGCGAATTGCCGCTGCCATCTCCGAATTACGACGACCGTTGTCGATGGTGTCCGCAAACTCTCAACAGCTCTCTCCGTCCGGTCTGCCTGTCAGCATGCCAGGAAATGCTTCTATGCGCGGTATGAGTGCACCTCCTTCCGCCTTTGGTCAACCTTTCCCTTCCACGACTCCTCCTCTCACGACTCCTCCTGCTTCTGCTTCGACCAACGACGATATCCCCCACGGCGTCTGGACGCATTCAAGAAAAACCAGCAGTTCCGGTGTAGGGATGCATCCACCCATGGAAGCTATCAAGGAGAATCTTGCTCAAACTCCATCTACTACCAACCAGGCTAGTTCAACAGCTGCCAGCAGTCTGCCCGCTAGTCCGGTCACTCCGAGCTCCGCTGTAACCAAGCGAGAGTCAACTGGATCCATGGGCCACAAGCGGGGTAAGCCTAGCACCGACAACAAGGAACGATTGAGCTTCTTCGGTCGACCACGTAAACCCGCTCCCCCTAGTTCCGTCTCTCCCAGTTCAGAACAACATCGGACTTCCTCTCGTCTCGGTTTCCCAGCCTCCAACCGAGTTCACCAGATGCAACCTGCGACTCCCGAGGGGAATAGACGAATCTCTGGTACCGGCGCTGGAAACGCTGCCGCCCTTAAACAGATTGGTACTCCTGATCATTCGGGCTATTTGAAGAAAAAGGGCGACAGATATGGTAGTTGGAAGCAGAGATTCTTCGTTCTCAAAGGGTCCCATCTGTACTACATGAAGAGCGATGCGGAAGATAGAGTCAAAGGACATATCGAGCTGCAAGGTCAACGAGTCATTGTCGATGAAAATACAAATCCTGGATCATACGGATTCCGACTTACCGGAGGACCCAACGATAAAGCCCATTATTTCTCTTCTCCCGAACAGACAGTCATTCGAGAATGGATGAAAGCTTTGATGAAGGCTACCATCGCCCGTGATTACTCTGTTCCTGTAACTTCTTCTTGCAATATTCCTACTATCCCTTTGGCCGAAGCTCAAGCAATGGCACCTCGACCACCCAGTCCAGCCACTCGAGAGGCAACTCAGCGAGCGACAAGGAGAGAAAATCCTAATCAACTTACAGCGCATGACGCTAATATTTTGGTGAGTTGTTAAAGTAAAAGCTTCGACTGACAGTCGTAGATGAGTCTCGATACCACTTCTGGTGAACGACGAAGAGCAAGCCAACAGCTTGGCACTCCTTCTCCCGGAAGACCAAGCCGAGATACTCGACGTCCGTCTAGCAACTATAACGGGCAGCCTCGACCAGCTGTAGGTTCCCCTTCATCTTCTCACATGTTATCATAATTAATTTTAACAACAGGTCAACTCAGTTTATCAATCAGATGAAGGAAACAATAATCCCGAGCTCGTCAAATGGGTCAACTCTTTACTTCCTCAAGCTTATCCAAGAGCATCATCTATACCAAAATCGTTCGCTTCAGGAGAGGTTGTCTTCCTACTCGTCAAGCATCTATCAAGTATCGAACCTTCTCCGCCTGTACCTCCTCAAGCTTTCGCCCCCGATGCTTCTGGTCAACCGGGATTAGAAGGGTTATTTTCTATGATGGACATACTCATTGATGCGGGTATAGATACTGCTGGAGTCAGCATTAATGATGTAAGAAACGGAGACTCTGGACAGATCGTCAAACTGTTGACCAGTATCAGAAGCTGGAACGAAGAGAGGTCTGGTATGGCTCAATAGACCTGAACGAGATGCAATGGGAAGGATGGATGAAGGGTGGCTGGTTCTTTCTCGGTGCTGGAATTTATATATATACATACTATAAGTGATTTTCCTCATGAATATAATAACAAGATCTCCATTCGATTGTTCTGCTATAAGTCATACAGTGTGACTGTTAACGATGAGATCCGGACCAACATGCATTCTAAGAGGGGACAGATCATGCACAATCAGATCAAGCACTCCTTACGCCTGATTGATCTTTCCACTCCTGAAAGAAATCAATCATATCTTGAGTGATTCGTCTTCTAACTGTTTTCGCGGAATGTACGAGATGTGAATGTTTGACCTGCGAGTTGTGATTAGCGTTACACACGTTTTGCGTTTCACGAGTTCGATGCGGGACCTACATATGGAGCATTCAGATCTTCGTTCATAGCTGCTAAAGCTGCATCTTGGCATATAGAGGCTACTTCTGCACCTGAACAGCCTTCAGTCTGCACATTGAATACTTCGGTATCAGCGAGCAGCTCCATAAAGGTCTAGGTGAATGTGATCGGTAGCAACGTACGATATGTGCAAGCTCATCGGCGTCGACTCCCGGTTCGATAGCCATTGAAGCTAATCTGATGTTGAAAATGTCTTTCCTCGTTGCGAGGTCCGGAGCGCCAACGTAGAGGATCCTGTCAAGTCGACCTGGTCTCATAAGAGCGGAGTCCTGAACCACAGCAAGATTTCAGCGATCAGGATTTCCGATTTACTAGTGTGTACGATATGACTTACAAGAATATCTGGTCGATTAGTAGCCGCCACTACCGTGACACCTGACAGTTCCTCTATTCCGTCCATCTCATTGAGCAAGGAAGTGAGGACACCGGAGTGAGTATGATCATCTGAACGTGCTGAACCAAGAGCGTCAATCTCGTCCTGGAAATTCTGTCAGCGGATCTCTGCAGTGACAATACATATTGACATACGAAGAAGACGATTGAAGGAGACGCTGCTCTTGCTTTTCTGAAAATTTCCCTGACGGCTCTTTCGGATTCACCTACATATTTGTTGAGTAGCTACGAAATGTATGATCAGCTGATATGTTTCGAGAGCATCCAGAGAGCTCACCTCGGGGCCTTTGACGGCGATAAAGTTGAGCCCGCTCTCGGTGGCCAAAGCCTTAGCTGTCATGGTCTTACTACAACCTGGTGGACCATACAGGAGTACACCTCTTGGTGCTTCCACACCTAGACGAGTGAATGTATCTCGGTGAGTGAGCGGCCACTCGACGCACTCTCGAAGTTTTTGCTTGACTTCTTGTTGTCCACCTATATCTGACCATTTGACTGTGGGAGTTTCGACAAATACCTCTCTCATGGCTGACGGTCGAACGGTAGGGAGGATTGTGAGAACATCGAAGTTGGTCAAGGTCGGTTTACTGTCTGTTGATGGATTCGATACATGCCACCTTTGTATAGCGGCAGAAGCAGATTCTCGGATTAGCGATGACAAGTCCGCTCCAACGTAACCATGTGTACGAGCTGATAAAGAGGATATATCGTGTTCTGTGAGGGAATGAGGCATTTTCGAAAGCATTATTTCGATAATTTGACGTCGTCCATTTGCGTCAGGAATACCAATTTCGATCTCTCTATCGAATCTACCTGGTCTTCTTAAAGCTGGATCTATACTATTCGGTCTGTTCGTGGCGGCGACAACGAAGATTCTTTCTTCTCCTACGTCCTCTTGACTCATACCATCCATCAAAGTCAAAAGGGTCGCAACTACTCTTCTTTCCACTTCGCCTCCTTCTCCCCCATCTCTTCTAGGACATAAGGCGTCAACTTCATCCAAAACAACGATACACGGACTCCTCTTCTTGGCTTCCGTAAAGACCCCTCGAAGACGTTCTTCCGTTTCTCCGTGATAGGCCGAAGATAGTTCAGGACCATTGACAACGATACATGAGCATTGGGCGGAAGCAGCTACTGCTCTGGCAAGAGCTGTCTTACCTGTGCCAGGAGGTCCGTGTAGAAGTATACCCCTGGGGGGAGTAAGGCCGAACGAGGTGTAAAGGGCGGGATGAAGAAGTGGTAGATCAAGAAGCGATTTGATTTGTTCTATTTGAGGTTGCAGACCACCTATTAGAGCGTAGGCAGCCGTCGGAGGTTGTGAGGGTGTGAACAAGTTGATGTATGAAGGCATAGGACCGTCCGGCGTATTTGAAGATTGTTTAGTTATCCCCCCGTTTACCAAAGACTTCCCACTTTCTCCGGCAGGCTGAGGTTTTCGATTACCCTCGTCCTCATCTCCAACAACGATTTCAGTCTTCCAGGAAGCCTCGTACATCACTTTATCGCCATCTTTCGAACTGATTTTCAGTTTGTCCAGCTCATCTTCAATTGCTATCAATCCCTTCTTGAAGGGTTCTTTCGTTGCCGGATCAATCAAAAGTATTTCGAATTGACGAGAAGCCCTCTCCAAATCTCCAATCCTTATCCTCATACCGACCCGAAGGAAATTCATAGATGCTGTCGAATACATCAGCTCCGTTTCCTCCAAAATCTGCCGGGATATCGAGACTCACTTGTAATCTCTTTCAACGACGCCTTTAACCATTCCTTCTCTCTCGAAGTCTCTTCAGCTATTGGCGATTTCGATTTGGATCTAGCAGACCCTTCTGTTGACTCCTTAAGCTGAACTCTTTGCGCTTTACCATGGCAGTGAACGTCTGGTTTGAAGCGCAAAAGATCGACTTGAGTGCTGGACAAGTTGATAAGCTGGATAGAGGAAAGTACGATAGCTATAGCCAAGTAAGCTTGCCATCGACAAGTGACACGAAAGACTGTGAATCTTACCATCATCGTCTAATCCCACTCTAGGCCAAGATTGGACTGCTATAATTCCACTGTCTGATTTCAGTAAGACCCAATCTCCAGCAACGAGTTTGTGTGTTCGAAGTAAGTCCGGTGAAAGATATGCTCGACGTATGTCCCTTGTTCCTCCTGAAACACTCGGTCCAGCTTCATCAGCTACAGCTCTCAGCCGTGTGATTGGGGGTTCCATGGTCATCGTTCTCGCTGACGAGTTGTGCTATACAGTCTCACAGATTACTTTGTATTTCAAGTAGCGATAACAATGGCTTTTGCCAGGAATTTAAAATCAACAGCGCGGAAAAAGACAAACCTCCACTTGAGAGAGATATCAGGCTGACGCAACCAGATGATGGCAAGCTATTATCAGGCTCTCACCTTCTCGCTCTTATACCTGAACTCTTGCTTTCGTTTTGTTTCTGTATATACTCTTTCTTTTCGAATTTAGTCAGCTTCCTATCTTACATATCATCTGCCGCCATCATGTCCCACCTGTTGTCTGGCTACGGATCCTCAGATGATGATGAGACATCTATTACGGCTGGACCATCCTCGGTTCCTGCTCCTGGCGGAAGTTTCGCTCAACCCGAAGTAGATGAAGAAGAGGATGATGAGAAGCTTGAAGAGGAGGCAAGAAAAGATGCTTTCGGTCTGTCAACAGCAAATAATGGACCTTCTGGATCCGTCTCAAAGAACGGTGCCAAAGCAGCAGTCCAAGCAGCTCCAGAGGTGCTGAAAGAGGTGAGCTTGATTTTAGCCTTTCATCAGGTTGGGTATAGCTAAACTTCCTCTATAGGATCCCAATAGTGCGAGCTCAGCTATCATCACCAGACCAACGGATAAAGTGGTCAACGTGAATCTAACATATGAAGACATGATGAGACCCGTTGCCGGTCCTGCGGATCCCTTTAATCAGCGTAAAAATAAAGGGATGAATACATTATCAGGTAAATTCTCTGCAGCTTTTTAATTTTCCTTAACTCCTACTCATTCCCTGTCATAGGTCATGTGGAGGAGCAGTCGATGGATAATCATTCATTCATGATGGCTCAACGTACATTCGATGTTCATGGTTACGCTCTCAACCCCTCCATACAGTCAGGAGAAGCTCGACCTATCGTTGGATCCCTAAACAACGCACATCAAAATGGCTATCAATCGATTGAGACGATCAGACCATCTAAATCAGAGAAAAAGGAGACAAAGAGAAAGAGAGGAGGAAAGGGAGATGCTGGTGTGGTAGATGGGGAAGGAGCATATGTAGGACCTTGGGCAGATTGGGCTGGGGATAAAGATGTGGATCCAGTCATTGAGGAAGAAGCGGAAGAGTGGAGAGAAGAAAAGAGAAGACGTGAAGAAGCTCAACAAGTCGCAAAGGAAAAGATGAAGGTTGCAAGAGACGAAAAGAGTATCTTCCATGGTATGTTTATCAAACCTATCCTAGGTGTACAGAGCTGACGATGATTGCAGGCAAGGAATTGCACGATTACGCTGGAAGAACGTATATGCATATCCCCACAGATACGGACGTCAAGCTCAATCCCTCAGCCGGAGCAGCTCCTCCAAATGCTTACTTGCCGGAAAGATGTATACATACATGGGTAAGCTACAACTGTTACGCTCGGCTAAAACGATACTGATTCTGAGTTTTCGTGCTTAGACCGGTCACAACAAAGCTGTTTCTGCAATACGGTTGTTTCCTAAAAGTGGTCATCTATTATTGAGTGGAAGTATGGACACTAAAGTGAAGCTTTGGGATGTATATCACGAAGGGAATTGTTTACGTACTTTCCTGGGTCATTCTCAAGCTGTCAAAGATGTTGCCTTCAACAACAGCGGTTCTCAATTCCTCTCAGCATCATACGACAGGCATATCAAGTTGTGGGACACAGAAACTGGTAAATGTATCCAAGCCTTCTCAAATGGTAAAGTACCGAACGTAGTGAAGTTTAACCCGGACTACGACAAACAACACGTTTTCTTGGCTGGTATGCAGGATAAGAAGATCATCCAGGTGAGCTGGTGAAATTTTGGTCAAGAACGACTCGGCTGACATTCTCAATAGTATGACTTGCGACAAAGAGAGATTGTGCAGACGTACGACCAACATTTGGGACCTGTAAATACTATTACTTTCGTGGATGAGAATCGTCGATTCGTCACTACCTCCGATGACAAGTCTATCCGTGGATGGGATTATGATATTCCAGTCGTCATCAAATATATCGCTGAACCGTATATGCATTCTATGCCAGCGGTAACGCTACATCCAACCAGTAAGTTTCGTTCTGCTAAGCAGTGGTGATCAAGCTGATATGTTTTCAGACAAATACTTTGCTTGTCAATCTATGGACAATCAAATATTGGTATATTCGGCCGACGGATCATTCCGACAAAACAAGAAGAAACGTTTCGCTGGTCATACTGTTGCAGGTTACGCTTGCGCAATCGGTTTTTCACCGGATGGTAAATACATCTCCTCTGGTACTGGAAATGGTGATGTTGTGTTCTGGGATTGGAAGAACGGTAAGATCGCCAAGCGATTAAGGGCACACAAGGAAGTCGTCATTGATCATGTTTGGTTACCGAATGAGCATGTGAGTTTAGTGTCAACCTCATGTAACGTTCTCTCACGAAGCTGATGTTCTTCCTTTAGTCTAAACTTGTTACTGCTTCTTGGGACGGTCTGATCAAATTGTGGTCGTAGGGAAACAAAAATGTATAGAAAACGTATGAGGGATCAACGAATAAGTGGCAGCAAAAATGCAATTCCATGTACTTAGATCTGTACTGTCGATACTTGCATGATGCAACCATGACGATTTTACAACATAAACATACAGTAGTACATCGAGTGTTTATCTGATACCAATCTGCTATATCACACTCGCATGTTGTATTGTTGCCTGAAAGTACTCTCTTCGCTAATGACGACCATTGAGTCTATGAGTCGATCTCCTCGTAGTTCTGTTGATGGTGGTCATGGTCTTCATCGCAGGCTTGATGATAGGTTGCATGGGGACCGTATGTATGGACAATGGGCGAGGGAATCTGTAGGTATTACGTTGATTTACCTGAATATGCCTCATTGGTGGTGGGGGTGGTGAAGTATTTAGGATCGGGGTTGAATTGGTAATTTTGTTTATGATAGTCGAAGGTGTAGAGATATCGTTGTGGTATCTTGGTGACGAATGACAACGGATGTGGGGAGCTGGTAAGTAGCGTTCTCTAACTATTGTTGTCGGAGCTGCTACATGAGAAGATTTCAGATTCGATACGGGTACTGATCGCGGTGAGTGTTCACATTGGGACATCTTACTCACGCTGCATCTGATAGATGGGAATCATTGGTTCCGGAGAATATGATGGATACACTGGATAAGTAGGATAAGCAGGTCTGGAAGGATATCCTTGTAACCATCCCGTTGGGGCCACTGGTTCTGGAAAAATGATAGGTTGATTCATGATTGGAGTAGGAAGATATACAGGTGGTCTGTAAGGCGTGACCATATTGTTGACCACTGGCACAGTGACCATCACGTCAGCTCATGAAATCCTGCAATAAGCTCTTTAGCAACGAAATCGTAATGGACTTACCCATGTTCATGTTCATGGTGTTGAAAGTCAATCTTAATAAGCCAAAAACGAAGAAAAGTATCATTGAAGAAGAAACAATTAATTCATCTTCTGGCTGCGTTTATATATGTATACATACATACATGCAGTATTCTCACTAAGCTGTACAGCCTCCCTTATACCCTCTAACTCCCTTTCGACTCGTAATCCAACTCTTCCTTGATACCCCACTTTGAGCCCCTTAGCCTAATCTTTCGCTTGTTATACTGCCGGCTCAAAGGAGATCTTTAGGACAAAGAAGTTGAGATCAAACGATCATTTCTAACGGATTGTGTGTTCATGTAAACAAGCGACATAATCTAGTTACCTCGGTAGGCCAAGAACGCTCAACAACCAGATTTACTGCGCTGTCACCTCATGCTGAATGAATGGAGAGAAGTGTTGAGCGATTTGCTAGATTCCGAGTTCCATCGCCCCCCTTCTCCCTTTTATGGGTGCGACCGAGAGGGGGAAGGGAAAAGCGAAGGAAGGGGAGGGGGCAAATGGACCTGTAGCAAAGAGCTTCAGTCTTCCTCACAGACTATTACATGCACATGCGATATATGCATAAATATAGGGATTTAGCGTGTATCTATCGCATATAGTATGGCCAAAAGTCACTGAAGTCACTGTTCGTGCCAAGTCGTGTGCCACACTGTTCAATAGTGGGATGGGCGATCATCATTATTGTATTTAGTACGTAATCGGCTAAACAACAATGACCTTGTCTCACCTGTCATTCAATTCCAAATCCCACCCCCGCCTCCCACTCATATATACATACATATACTTTAAACAAGCTAGCCCATAACATCAATCTCTGGCCGTTCCAACGTACCCTTCATAGAGCATACTTCAAGACTGCTAGCGAAAACGAGATCGAAAACCTCACTTCCAGTACAGGAAACGAAAACCGACCAGCTCACGACGACCAGTTACATCTCACCTCCAACAACAAAGCTGAACCAGCTTCTGAACTATCCTCCTTCTTGTGTATGTGATAATCGAGTCTGCCTAGTGTAAGAGCCGTGAGTGCGCACTCATCTCCGAGCTACGTGGGATTTTCAAGGCTTTCTTAACACTGATACACCTTACTCAGAAGGTTGAAGGTTGTCAAGCACTCAATTCCATCTAGCTTTACTCCACTATGCGAGAGTCAAATTACACCTTCCCCCCTCAAAACAGAGCAGTCACCAACATCACTCATTTGATATATGACAGAAGAGGTGAGCTTCCATTGCACGATTCTGTGTTGTGACCAGTGTTGCACTCTGACTTATCAATGTTATATTACAGCACTCGACACAAACAGTCCCCTTGCCTTACTTAACAGTCTGACCTCCTTGACGTATCTAACTTCCACTTCTCCTCGTATCCGGGAAATCCTCACCGTCGATGGTGGTCTCGAGCGACTTCTAGACATACTGCGTGACTCGTGTCTGCCCAAAGAAACATCTCTCCAACAAGATCTGTGGGGCTTGAACGGCCCATCAACAGCCCGGGTGATCACTGTCGACAGAGCGAACTCATTACGACACAGTCTAGCATTTCAATGTGTGGTGAATATCGGTGTGAGAGGGAGTGAAGAGATTAGAACGAGAGTGGTTCAGTCTGGTGCATTGGACCTGGTAGCCCAAATATTAGAAAGCTGGTTGAAAGATCATGGCGTTTCCATTTTCTCCGGTCATTTAGGAAGTCAAGCTGCCGTAGATGCTGCCGCCGCTGGATTACCTGTCCCTGGAACAGAGAATATAAAGAAAAGAGAAAGGGCAGAAAGAGCAGAGAGAGGTGAAAGACCACATCGTCATCATAGCAGATCACATAATACTCAACCACAATCAAGTATAGAAGGTCATCCGGCAAATACTGCTAATACTGGAACTTCTGGTTTAGCTAATTTCACAAATCAAGCTGCTGCCGCACTTGGTTTTAATCTAAACATATCAGCATGGACGGATCAACCTCCACAAGCTTCCACACCTCAAGAATCCCTTCAGGGAGACACGGACGTCGATATGGCTGATGCAGAAGGTGGAGAAACCGATGATGCTTCAGTTGATGCGGACGATGCTAGCATAGACGTAGATGGAAGAGAAGAAGAAATAGCTCCACCTTCTACTACACCTCGAGCATCAACAAGTCTTCTACCAATGACTATTCCCCCTCGACCTATCGTTCGTGAAACGCAAAGTCAAATATCTAGCGCAGACGCGTCTTTATCAGCCGATGAACCTAATACAATCCCTCGAAATACATCGGAGAGCAACATCGCCGCCGCAGCTCAAGGTCTACGTCCCGCTCCTCTAAACTTATCTTCTCGAGCTCCTCAACTTGCTCAAGACCCAACCAGTACGCAATCCAGCCCTATAGGTACTCCGACGCGTCACGCGCATGAGGGAGTAGAAGATTCGCGCAGGACCGGAAGGAGAGGTACTATAGTCGCTCGACCGGGAAATTTGGCGCCTCGAAATGACAGAGAAAGGGAAAGAAGGAGAGATCACACAGCTGGAAGTGGAACATCGGATGGTGGAGAAGATATCGACCTCCCAACAGCAACTATAGTAGCAGGTATCGCACAAGCTGCTGCCAATGCCCAAATGGACAACAATGGCACTGTAGCACCGGAAGAGTCTGCAACTGCAGTAGAAATCGTGGAAACGAATCACCGACAGGAATTAGATGAGCCCGATCCGGAGGAGATCGCTGCTGAACAAGCCAGACTAGATATGGAAGCTGGGGCACCACCAGGTCAGCCTGGCGCTGTTCAAACGCCTCGAGTCACCCCAGGGGAGGCCCCCACACCTCGTCAAGCACCAGGTGAAACAGCTCCTGCCAATACACCCGATCAAGCAGCTATAATCATCGCGAATAGTGCACCAAGAGGATTCCACGATCTAGGCAGTTATGTTGGAATCAGCTCATTACTCAATCCAGACGGCAATCGATATTCCGATGATAGTATCCTTCTCGCTCTTCAACTTCTCGCTTATCTATCGAAGTATCCCCATGTTCGAACAGCTTTCCATCATCCCCGACGACCAATGCACGCAACATTCGAAATAGGTCTGGATAATCTAGTGAATCCCCTACCTACAAGACCAGCTTACTCACAAACTCCCGATATCTTCTCACTCGTCGAGAGATTCACCTTCCGACCTTCTCCTTCCGATCCACTGTTTTTCAAGGTACCTCAGGAAATCCAATACTGGGCAGGAGTGATAATGCGTAATGCCTGTCGAAAGGATGAAGCTAGAGGTGGAATCAGACAGTGTGCAAATATGTCATGCGGAAAGTGGGAGAACTTCCCAAGAGAATTTGCCAAATGTAGAAGATGTAGAAAAGCGAAATATTGCAGTAAAGAATGTCAGAGCAGGGCATGGCAAGAAGGTCACAGATTCTGGTAAGTGCTATCTTTCGCAGTGGTACGGTTCAATCATGTCGCTGACACCCAGCACAGGTGTAGTTCCAGAACCGATCAAGAACCAGGTTCGGCCGCGGCTGAAGGAACCGGTGGATTCCCCTCCGATGCTCGAGCAATACCTACAGAAACAGGACCAGACGATGAAGACGAATACCAACTTAGTATGCAGATGGGATTATCGCCCGAAGTGGTCAATCGAGCTATCGCAGCAGCAAGGGCCGCTGGTATAATACGTGGAACGCGGAATGATACACCGGCAGACGAGTCGCCTCGTCAAGGACGGGGAGAAGCTACCGCTGATCTTGGATTTACGGACCCCCACGGTGGTGGGAACGCACGACATCAAGCACAGCTTCGAACACTTGCTCCCACCCAACCACAGCCTCATGCGCACGCCAATCTGATCGAAGGGGATGCCGCCAGACAGCTGATGGAAGAAGTGATATTTGACGGTAGAAGAATGGTTCAAACAGAACATCCTAATCCCCGAAATGGAAGAGAGAGAAATCCTTCACCTAGAGCAGCTGAAACATGGCGCAGATTTCAAAACGTCGGCGCTCTACTAGGTCTGAGAAATGATAACAACCAACACTCCCCTCAGACGGCTACTACCACCAATAACCAATGGGCAAATGAGACTATCAGAGGTGGACCTTCGAGAACGAACCAACAAGGTGAAACTAGGAGAGGCAGTCAAAATGGTGTGACAGGTTTAGGATTCAATCTTGCTGATCAGGGTCGGCGATGATGACGTGCGTACAGGCATTCACTCCTTGAACGGTGCATGGGCTGACAATGTTGATAGTGCGATTGTCTAGCTGTTGAAACCAGGAAAGGTTTGACCAATTGATGTTTTCTTTGTAATTCTGTTTTTGTGTCTATCATTCGTTCCCTCTATCACATGTAGATTCAGTACCCATACATATCTCATCGCATAGCTTTGTCCTTCCTCCCCTTTCATCTTTCATTGTCACCTGGAATATAATAACATACGATAGAATGTCAAGAGTGACTTCCCTGTTCTCGTCATGACTTTATACTATTATTTATGACTGTTGAAAATGTATCTTCTTGTCTTCTGCATCCGGTGCCTGAATAAGTTGTGTTGGTTACCAGCGTGCACCAGAATCTTCCCGAGAATTTCAACAAAAGTTGCCACCCATTCTTATTGTCGCACCTATAAATACAGATCGAGTCCCGTTTCTCACATTCTCGAAACACCATGCAATAAAGTATACTACCACTGGAGATCTCAAACGATCAAACATGCTTGCGAGAAAACACTTGATACGAACATCACGACTTCCACTCGCTCGAAATGGGTTGATACCCAAACCCATTATATGTCGACCGGCCATAAGGGTCATTACTGCTCCCTTGGCGAATCGTGGATATGCACAAGGACCACCTAGACCACCGCCTGGAGGACCCCCCGGTGGTGGTGGTGGATTTGGAGGTATGAGATTTCCCGGGGGAGGAGGAGGAGGAGGAGGGATGATGGGTCCTTCACAACCTGAAAAAGGAGAGACATTAAGGCAATTCTCGATAGATCTAACTCAATTAGCTAGAGATGGGAAATTGGATCCTACGATCGGAAGAGATGAAGAGATTAGAAGAACTATACAAATATTGAGTAGAAGAACTAAGAGTAATCCGGTTTTGTTAGGTTTACCAGGTGTAGGTAAAACTGCTATTTTGGAAGGTTTAGCTACTAGGATCGTCAATAAAGAGGTACCAGAGGTGAGTAATACTCATTATCCGTAAAAGTAGGATATTGTCTTTCATGGACATGAAATGCTGATATACTTAGTGTCTCAATTAGTCACTACACGGCAAACGTTTGCTCTCCCTTGATCTGTCAATGCTTTTAGCGGGCACGGGTGTTCGAGGTGAATTCGAATCTCGATTCAAAGCCTTGATCAAGGATATCGAAGAGGAAGAAGGGAACGTGATCTGTTTCATCGACGAACTCCATACACTGCTGAACTTGGGCAAAGCGGAAGGATCGATGGATGCTGGAAATATGATCAAACCAGCTTTAGCAAGAGGACTTCAACTTGTAGGAGCAACGACATTAGATGAATATAAAAAGACAATAGAGAAAGATGCTGCTTTACAAAGAAGGTTTCAACCTATAATGATCAACGAACCATCTGTCGAATCGACAATATCAATACTACGAGGATTAAAAACCAGATTTGAGGTTCATTTCGGTGTCCAGATAGCTGACTCAGCTTTGGTCACAGCTGCTGTTTATTCAGATCGATACATACCCGATAGGTATTTACCTGATAAAGCCATTGATCTAGTTGATGAAGCTTCTTCAGCATTAAAATTAGCTCAAGAATCAAGACCGACTCAACTGGAAAACTTGGATAGAGAGATTGTCACGCTTGAAATCGAAAGGGAATCATTGAAAAACGAAGAAGATCCATTCTCAGTCAGCAGACGAGAAAAAGTTGAAGATGAATTGGAAACGAAAAAGAGTGAACAAAAGCATCTGGTCGAATTATGGTCAACGGAAAGAGGAAGAGTAGCTGAAATCAAGAAAATAAAAGAACGAACTGAACAAGCCAATATAGATTTAGAGAATGCACAAAGAAATGGTGAATTTGAAAAAGCGTCAAAATTGAGGTTCTCAACTATACCACAATTGCAAAATAGATTACCTAAAGCACAAGCTGAATTAGCGTCTGAAAACGCTCAAGAGCCCAACATGGCTGTGAAAGATAGAGTAACATCTGAAGATATAGCTGTTGTAGTTGCTAAATCTACTGGAATACCAGTAAATAATCTATTGAAAGGTGAAAAAGAAAGATTGGTTCAAATGGAACAATCACTCAAACATCGTGTCGTAGGGCAAGATCAAGTCGTTCATTCCGTTAGTGACGCTATCAGATTATCAAGAGCAGGATTACAATCTCCTTCCAGACCTTTGGCTTCTTTCCTCTTCCTGGGTCCGACAGGTGTAGGTAAAAGTGAATTAACAAAAGCGCTAGCGGAATTCTTGTTTGCGGATGAAAAGAGAGGATTGTGGGTGTATTACATGACACTCAGATTTGAATAAGTTATATAGGGGAACAAGAGCTGACTTGTTAATCACATATTCACAGAATCCAATTGAATATGTCTGAATTCCACGATAAACATACTGTTTCGAGATTGATTGGAGCCACAGCTGGATTTGTAGGATACGAAGAAGGCGGTCAATTGACAGAAGCAGTACGACGAAGACCATACGCAGTCGTCGTGTTTGATGAAATCGAAAAAGCTCATCCGGACGTAGCGAATATTCTACTTCAAATTTTAGATGAAGGTTGTTTGACTGATGGTCAAGGAAGGCAAGTGAATTTTAAGAATACCATCATCTGTTTAACATCGAATCTTGGTTCAGAGTGAGTTCTGATTTTCCCCTTGTTCTTTCTTTATTGGGTCCATTAGACGACAGATCAGCTAAACGTGAATGTGTTATTGTTATTTTTTGACAGAGCATTATACGAATCCGATGCATGTCATCCAGATGGATCGATAACAGAATCGACTCGATCAGAAGTATTAAATTCGGTAGGAAGGTTCTTCAAACCTGAATTAATCAATCGATTAGATGAATTATTAGTGTTCAACAAATTACCTCCTTCAATCATTTTAGATATAATACAACTCCGTTTGAAAGAGTTACAATCTCGATTGGATTCAAGAAGGATTACCTTGGACGTAAGAGAAGAAGCCAAAATCTTCTTGGCGAACAGAGGTTATTCAGAACAATTTGGTGCGAGAGCTGTTCAAAGGGTCATTAGAGATAGAGTGGTAACTAAAGTAGCTAGTAAATTGTTACAAGGTGAAATCAAGTGAGTAGTCCCTCTTTTGATATCCTTTTTCTTTCTTGGTTTACACAGTGCGCAGGAAGCTGACCCGCTAGTTCGATCTTCATAGGGACGGAGAGATAGTCACTGTCGATCTGAAAGACGATGAAATAGTAATCACAAGTAAACCTGATCCTAATCAACCGGCAACATCGACGACGCCGACCTCGGCGTCAACTTCAACCCAACAATGAACATCCTCTCAGCCTACCGGACATTTTCGTCCTGAATCGAGACCACTGGAAATACTCGAAGATGGAATTGAGGAAATATCAGAAGAGGGACAAGGTGATGATAAACCTAGAAGAGTAGTTTATGGTTGAACTTAGTATCCAACGGGATACATATAGTTAATTTTCCCTACATAGCATGGCATTGATACTTGTTGGAAGTGTACATTGTATTTTCTACATAGAACAAATATGCATATGTGGCACTTCTCATTAAGACTAAGAAAAGCACTAATGAAGGTTGTGAAAATGTTGAGATGCCAAAAGAGTGTATTGGGGTGAGTGAATGAATGACTTTATGCGATGATTGTTATACGGACATGAACATGCTACAAGACATTTAAGAAAAATTGGGGAGAACTGAACAAGGAACTATGGGATTGAACGGGCAGAGGAGAAAGATATGATGATGAGGTTACAAGGGGATGAAAGGAAGAAGTATAGGGAATGGGAATGGAAAACACGAGGATGAAATTTCGTTGTGGTGATTTCGTCAAATTACATTGTTTTGTCAATCAACATCTCTATCTCTATCTCTATCTTTATCTCTATCAGGTTTTGGTTTTTTGACTCTTCTTCCACACCTATGATACATCGCCGAACTGTGATTAGCTTTGTTTGAACCCATGTTTAATGTTCCAGTCAGAACAGAGGAAGCATCGTTGACTCACGTGCAACGACCATGCCCGTCTTCATGACATATATCGTTATCGTCACCAGCAAACTCATCCTCATCTTCTTCTTCTGATTCATATTCACTTTCACTTTGATCTTGATCATCTCTTAGACCTTTTTTACCTTCGGCTACATTCTTGGCTTTGTTCTTGATTATCTCTTTTCGTTTGATTTCCCTTTTCCTTCTTCTGATAGCCTTCTTCCTGGCTTTTTCAGTCGAGTAGTAGAGGTCAAATTCGCAGAAACAACATATATAATCATCTTCTGCTGGTCTTATAGCTATTGAGACTAATCCAGATCGTTCCGAATCGATTCTCCTATTTGATCGAGTCGCCAAGAACTGCATTGGGGGTGGATTGAATAATGATAAGTGTGATGAATAAGGTTCATATGGATCTCCATGTGGTGAGACTGTCC